>NW_026516423.1:0-48252 GCF_025602895.1 Polychytrium aggregatum
GCGAGTGCCTCACTCTCCCTCTCTGCTAACTCCTCTCGTCTATGCCTGGATTCAGCCCACAAAGTGAAAGATATCCGCGAGAGCTCTGGACGCTCGCTTTGCGCCGTCTTGCGCGAGTATCCCGAAGCCGTTGGCCTGACCCTCAACCAGCTCTATGATATCTATCAGCTGAAGGTAAAAAGGCTCCGCATTGCGTTTGGCTGCTGCTTGTACATCGCCTTGGGGGGGATGCCACTGTTGACGGCGATTGTTAACCTGCGCCTTGCATCGATACCAGGCGGTGCTCCCTGCGCCAGAGTACGACGAGTACGGCATGATCATCCCCGAGTCCTTGAACAAAGAAGACGAATGGGGTGCTCGCGCAGGCATCGCAAGCGCACTGAAGGCATGTGCACCCGTTCTGGTGGAGCTGGATGTTTTGAAGGCCATGCTCCGCTTCTTGATCGAGGGCGAAGCCCTTGGCGACCGACACGAGGACGTTCGCCAAGCGATGCTCGATGCAGGCTTGACTGCCGTCAACACCACCGGCAAAGATCACGTCCGCGACCTACTTGAGGTCTTTGAATCGTATCTGGACAAGCCCGCTGTTCCAAACGAGGTGCACGACCGTATTCGCGAGTCCGTTGTTATTCTTCTGGGCACGCTCGCCCAACATCTCGACGCATCCGATCCCATCATCCCCGTGGTTGTTGACAAGCTCATCGAGACGCTTCGCACGCCGTCCGAGATGGTCCAGATTGCTGTCTCTGAGTGCTTGCCCGCGTTGATCAAGTTGATCAAGGACGAGGTGCCACGTCTGCTGGACTCGCTGTTGGATGAGCTCTTCAACTCGCCAAAGTACGCTGCTCGCCGCGGTGCTGCCTACGGACTGGCGGGTGTCGTCAAAGGAAGAGGCATCTCGGCCCTCAAGGACTATGATATCATGGGTCAGCTGCGAGACGCTGTCGAGGACAAAAAGAACCCGCAACGCCGCGAGGGTGCTTGCTTTGGATATGAAGCACTGTCGCAGGCCCTCGGTCGCCTGTTTGAACCCTATGTCATCCAGATTCTGCCGCTACTTCTCGTCTGCTATGGCGATAACTCGCGCGAGGTCCGTGAGGCCACGCATGATGCCTGCAAGGTCATCATGTCCAAGCTCTCTGCCCACTGTGTCAAGCTGGTGTTGCCCTCCCTCCTGGACGGACTGGACGATCGCGCTTGGCGAACCAAGCACGGATCGATCGAGGTTCTGGCTCGATGGCCTTCTTGGCACCCAAGCAGCTTGCGCTGTCGCCTGCCGACGATTGTGCCGCGACTTTGCGATGTCCTCGCTGATTCGCACGCTAAAGTTCAGGAGGCCGCCAAGCTCGCGCTGACCCGGTTCGGCGGTGTCATCAAGAATCCCGAGATCCAAACCCTTGTGCCCGACCTCCTTGCGGCCTTGGTCGACCCCAACAGCAAAACCCAAAAAGCCCTCGTTGCTCTCCTTGACACAGCGTTTGTCCACTATATCGACGCCCCGTCTCTTGCTCTCGTCGTGCCAATCTTGAACCGTGGCCTGAAGGAGCGTTCGACAGAGACCAAGAAGAAGGCTGCCCAAATCATGGGCAGCATGGCTTCGCTGACCGAACAGAAGGACCTTGTGCCGTATCTGCCGCTGCTGATGCCGGGGCTCAAAGAAGTCCTGATCGATCCTGTGCCCGAGGCCCGCGCGATCGCCGCCAAGGCTCTGGGCTCCATGGTCGAGAAGCTTGGAGAAGAGAACTTCCCGGGCCTGGTCTCCGAGCTCATCCAGACGCTCAAGACCGAGACCTCCTCTGTCGACCGCTCAGGCGCCTCCCAGGGACTCAGTGAGGTTCTGGCGGGCCTGGGCCTCGAACGCCTCGAAGGCATGCTCCCCGAAATCCTGGCCCACACCAACTCTGCCCGCGCCCACATTCGCGAGGGCTTCATGACACTTCTGATTTACCTTCCTGCCACCTATGGTGACCGCTTCCAACCCTACCTCGATAGAATCGTCCCTCCGATTCTCCGCGGTCTGGCCGACGACTCCGAGACGATCCGCGAGGCTGCGCTGAAGGCCGGCCGAATGATCATTCGAAACTACGCTACCAACGCCATCGATTTGCTGCTTCCTCAGCTCGAAAAGGGTCTGTTTGACGACAACTGGAGAATCCGGCTCAGCTCTGTGTCGCTCATGGGTGACCTGCTGTACCGCCTTACGGGCATCAATGCCAACTCGGTCATCGAGGGCGACGACGAGACCTACGGCACCGAGAACAGCCGCCGCATCCTGGTGGATTCTCTCGGCAAGACCCGATACGAGGGCGTTCTGGCAAGCATCTACATTGTCATCAGCGATGTCCACGGCCTGGTGCGCCAGTCCTCGCTGCATGTCTGGAAGGCAATCGTCACCAATACGCCCCGGACCCTCAAGGACATTCTCCCTGTCTTGATGAGCCTGGTGATTTCTTTGCTGGGCTCCGACAGCTTTGAGAAGCGGTCCGTTGCGGCGCGAACGCTTGGCGAGCTCGTTCGCAAGCTTGGCGAGAACATCCTGGCCGAGATCATTCCCATTCTGGAGCACGGCCTCGAGAGCGATGATGCAAACACCCGACAGGGCGTCTGTATCGGCATGAGCGAAATCATGGGAAGTGCCGGCAAGATGCAGGTCGCCGACTTTGGCCTCCAGATTGTGCCGGCGATTCGCCGAGCCCTCGTCGACCCCGAGCCCGACGTCCGCGAGGCTGCCGCCCAGGCCTTTGATGTCTTGCACCAGCACTTGGGTTCCAAGGCGATCGACGACGTGCTGCCCTACCTGCTGAACGAAATGACGACCTCGACGGCCTCGTCCGAGAACTATGCTCTTGGCGCGCTCAAGGAGATCATGGCTGTCCGCTCGAACGTTGTTTTCCCCGTCTTGATCCCGGCCTTGATCACCGAGCCCATCACTGCTTTCAATGCCCGGGCTCTTGGCTCGCTCATTTCTGTCGCTGGCTCTGCCCTCACTCGTCGGCTGAACGTCATTCTGCCGGCGCTGATGTCCGGACTCGAGCAGAAGGACGACGCCGTTCCCGACATCAAGGAGGCGCTCAAGGTGCTCATGCTTTCGGTCGAGGAAGACGGCCTGCATACTCTGATGGTCCTTCTGCAGGATACTATGGCCGACGGCTCGCTGGAACGAAAGCGCACAGTCTGTGAGGCCCTCGCCATCTTCTGCGCCGGCAGCTCGGTGGACATCAGCGACTATGTTTCCGACTGGGTCCGCCGCCTGCTCGAACTGCTTACCAGCAAAGACGCCGCCACCGTCAAGACGGCCTGGGCGGCGCTAGATGCTCTGATCAAGACCATCAAGAAGGACGAAATGGAGCGCCACGTCGCTACCACCCGGCGGGCCATTGCGTTCATCTCTGAGCGGCTCAAGCCCGATGAAACAATTGCCGGTTTCTCGCTCCCCAAGGTAGGGCTGGGACACGATTGACGGAAGCGGGTGGTGCGATATTCTCCTCTCGCCTCGTTTGCGCATTATGCCCTTGGCACTAACCCGGTCGATGCTTCTTCACGCTGCATCAGGGTATCTCGCCCCTCCTTCCGATCTTCTCGCAGGGACTCATCGCTGGCAGCAACTCGGACGTCCGTGAGCAAGCTGCCCTCGGCCTCGGAGACTTGGTTCGCCGAACCAGCGTGCCAGCACTTGGCCCCTTTGTCACCCAGATTACTGGACCTCTTATCCGTGTCATTGGCGATCGGTTCCCCTGGCAAGTCAAGGCAGCCATTCTGCAAACTCTCAGGTACGCATGTGCGGGTTCAGGTAGCGATTGGTGTCGGTGTGTGTGGGTTGAGCGATGCAGTCGGATCAAGTGCGAGGATGGTGTAGATGTTGAAGGGATGGCATCGGCGAGTGTGTTCATGTGAGCCATTGGGATAGCCCGCTCGCGCACTCGGGCCACTGTCCCAAAGCAAGGATGCTCTGGGAGAGGAGAGGAGAGCCACGTTGCGGAGCACCGGCGGCAATATGGTGCTAGTCGACCTGCCATCCGTGCTGACCGTGCACACCGCCGTCACAGCTTGCTCCTTGTCAAGGTCCCTGCACTTCTCAAGCCCTTCCTGCCTCAGCTGCAGCGCACGTTCGTCAAGTCCCTCTCTGAGCCGTCGTCCTCTACGGTCCGCGAGCGTGCGGCCTCGTGTCTGTCGACCCTGATCGGACTGCAGACTCGACTGGATCCCCTGGTTGTCGAACTCACCCAGGGCGTCAAGACTGCCGAAGACCGGGGTGTCCGCGATGCCATGTGGCAGGCAATCCTCGGTCTGCTCAAGGGCGTTGGCCCTGGAAGAGAAATCAGCGCTGCCAGCCAGAAGACCGTTGCCGATCTTGTGCTTGATGCGCTGCTCAGCAGCAACGAAAACGAAGGCAAGTGTCCTGCTATGCCTGGCAGCGCGGGGACTGACACTGGGTCCGTCGTTGGAGCTCTGGTCTTGTGGACGGTACTTCAGTGTCGGAGAGCTCTTCCAAGAGCAACTCCACCAGGCTCGACCGTTGCGCGCTGGTTTTTGCATCCCCGCTATCCGGGCTTGCATGGCACTTGGATCGCCGCCCTTTCATTCCACGAGGGCGTGCTGGCTTTACATATTGTCGCCGTGTGCGTAACATGTGGCTGACCGACGACACCGTCGCTTGTACAGAGTCTCTGCGGACTCGCGCTGCGAGATGCTTTGGAGTGCTGCTTGGAATCTTCTCTGACGATGACGCCCGGGATACACTTGAGTAAGCATGCCTGTCTCCCTCTGCATGATCGCGCGCGGCTCTGAGACCACGATCAACGCCCGGCCAACAGCGATCCCTGACTCGCAATGCCGCTTCATTTCCTGTAATAGGGGTCGCATCCTCTCGGTGTCTGCAAGCGAGCCTTGGCACAAGATCCATGGCGCTGCCGTGGGCCTTGAGGCTGTGTTTGTCGAGAATCCCAGCAAGATTGCCGACCTGAACCTGGTCTCTGAGACCGTGGATGCGGTGGCGAAATGGGTCACCCACGAAAAGTCGCCCGTTGCAGAGGCCGCCGTCCATAGCATCGGCAGCTTGCTGACACACGAAGGCTACGCCGATGCCGAGATTGCCGGCACGCTGGTGCCTCTGCTGGTGGAGAACGTTGCGGCCACACGGCCCTCGGATGTCCGCCGCGAGACCTTGGTTGTTCTGAAGAATGTTGCCAAGCTTCAGCACGGTGCCGTTGCGCCCTTCCTCGGCACCATGGTACCGGCGCTGATGACAACCGTGCGCGACCGAACCATCCCTGTCAAGCTAGCCGGCGAACGGGCACTGGTCTACCTGCTCCAGATCAAGACCGGAACAGATGTTCTGCAAAAGTACCTCGGCACCCTCGATGGCCCCACCGCTCGCTCGATTGGCGACTACGCACGCAGAGTCCTCGTCAAGATTGGCGAGAAGGACAGTGACGACGAAGCCGACGACAGCTAGAGGACTGCCCGAGGTGTCCCAGGGGCAGCGACCACAAGGGTACAAGAGTCGCCCCGCTTGGGGTGGTTCTGGATCAGACGCTTTTTCCTCGCTTCATTTGCCCCCAGTGCCTCTTGTTTCACCCCTCTCCACAGCTGCGCTGGAATACATGATCCCCCAATGTTGTATGTGATGTGAGCAGTTCTGGTCCGCTCTCTAATCTGCGGCACTGCAGCCCGTTTGGGCAAGTCGCCATCGAAACAACGCAACGCACTATCGGGGCCAAGTTGGGTCAGATACAATACCAAAATATCTAGATTACGGCAGGAAAACGACATAATTATGACATGGTGACGATCAGCCATCTGGCGGCTGCCGTCGGCTGAGCAAGGCTCACAGTCGACGAGCAGGACGGAGCATTGGGTTGACGGATTGTCGGCGCTCGGGAGACTGGGTGGGAGAATTAGGGCTGGCAGAGCCATTTTCGGCATAGAGAACACCACTGCTTGGCCGGGAGACAGATGGGGTCGGAAACATGACGCCCGGTTGTTGACTCTCGGACACTACCCTCGGCAGGACGGGAGTGCCTTGGATGGTCTGTTGATATGAAGGCGGGAAGATTTCGGAGGATTCTGGGTTTACGTGGGAGACACTGTTGAGCTCGATGGATGAGTCGCTCGGAATCGCTGGGTTTGGTGAGTATCGGGGAAGGGTTGAGGTCGATCTCGCTGCTTGGCGGATCGAGGCGGGAAGAATTGGAGGCCTTCGCGAAGTCTTGAAACGCAGATAGACCACGGCCGCAATAAGCACCGCTGGCGGTCCACAAAGCAAGGGCAAAGACGACGGAGTGAGTCCGAGCAAGCCGGGCGGATGGCGGGGGAGGGACAGCAAACCCAGAGGAGGAGGAGGGCACGATCGCTCCCCTCCATGACGGCTGGCGGCTGGCGGCTGGCGGTGAGCGACGGGGAGATCGCTCGACAAAACACCTACGTGCAGCGATGAGCCATAGGAGTGCGCTGGGCTTGAACTGGCTGTTTTGCGAGTTTCCATTTGACGGATTTGATACGTTGAACGGGATCTGGGCAGAGAGACTGAGGTTTGGGACGCTGAGAAGCGGACCTAAATCGAATTCGCCTGCGAGCCCTTGGTTCGGTACGCATTTGTTGTTCAGTGTGAAGCCCTCCACGCCGTTGCCGCCGGCTGTGCAGTTGGCATCGACGCCATGAGGCCAAACGACCATGTTGGGCGACCCCAAGTTGCTGTCGACGGTGTAGCTTCCGTCCGGCATCTTGGTGCAGTTCTGGTAGATGGGGTCTCGGACGACAACGCTGAGATTGGTGCAGGTCGAGTCGCCAAAGCTCCTTGCGATATATGAGAAGTAGGGTGTCTTGAAGCCTGAGTCCCACAAGCTGTGATGCAGGAGACGAGAGCAGCGATAAATACGACGACGAAAAAAATAGGGCGAGGGCCAGCATACGAAGCCGGTCAGCGGGATCTTCACGAAACAAAAGACCTGTTCCGAGGGCCTCGAGGACATCACACCGCACCGCATATGGGCTGATCCGAAAGCGAGCCATGTCACAGAGCCAAGAAAGTAGAAGCATCGACGGATGTGCATCCAACGATGTTCCGCTTCCTGTGATGCCACTCATCCCGGGACTCTGCCATCGCACCGAGAGCAACTCACTCAGTCGAGAGATAGCTCTTGTTGCTGTAGGCCCCTGTGAAGAAGCTGGCTGTGCACGGATCCGAGTTGAGGGTGGAGAACTGGGCGGCGACGGAGCAATCTGTTCGGCAGGACGAGTCCGACCCACAGTCACTGAGGAAGATCGAATGGCTGTCTGGAACGACAGAGAGATAGGCGTAGCTGGTGGCCGTGCGGTTGTCGATCCAGGCCCGAGGCATGCAGCGGTCGCTTGCGTACAGGACGTCGCCAAGGCTCTCAGGAAAGACCAGCGCCTGGGCATTGGAGGAGTTGACGCAGCGGGGAAGAATCGACCGACGGCCATAGTGAAGCAGCCACCGGACGTTGGCGGGATCAAGCGCGGGAGGCAGGAGCGACATGGGTGACGGATGCGAGTGCAGATGCAGACGGAGACGCAGGCCAAAGATGCAGGTCAGAGATACAGGTCAGAGATGCAGGTCGAAGCGAGATGGCGGGAGAACAGACGACCAAGGAAAGACGGCCAAGGACAGACGACCAAGGACAGATGACCAAGGCGCCGGTGGGGATTTCGGATGCGTAAGCGGATTCGGGCGCAACACAGAGCATGTTCTCGGTACACAGACGGTGTGGCTGGGTGGGCTGGCTGGTGTGTATGCGTCGCGCGTGAGTGGCTGGCCCGCGCGCCAATCAGCAGCGCGCAGGCCGCACCGCGTGACCGCCGCCAATGCATCGCCGCCGCTGGGCCGGGGTGACACCAGCAGCACAATTCCCCACGCCCACAGATCTGTGTCGATGGCTTCGTCTGCAGCGACGAAGGGGGGTTCGTCCTGCAGCGAGGGTGCCTTGATGCTGCATCGGCGGCGGCTTTTATTCTCCAGCAATGTCGTCTTTTGCATCTGGGTAGTGCGCGGGGATGCGATCCTCTCCTCCATGGCGAGCCGCCCGGAGAAAGGTGGCGCGTGTTGGCCCATGCCAGGCTATTGAGCCTTTTGTCGGCGCTCCTTGGGTGGTGCGTGGTTGGGCGTCCACGGACCCAGCGAATCCCGAGCGTAAAAGTCCATTGGATATACCGACTGCCACTCTGCCGAGCCCATCAGCACCGCTGCCTCGTACGGGGTCAGCAGGGGCTTGGGAAAGGCGTATCCCCAATCAATCGAGAGTCGAGGACAAGCGACCTGGATCCAGACGTCGACGTTTGGGAACTGGGCCAGCTTGGACGGGAAGATCTCCGACAGCAGCACAGTGACGTATGGGATGCGGCGCGAAACCAACTGTGACTCGAGGTGCTGGGGAATGGATTCATCATTGGATGCGTTGGCGCGGTGAGCAAATGAGCAAACAACAGACGGGATTGGACGCAGTGCCGCTTGAGCCCGACTCGGCGCCATCGGCTGCATCTGCCCATCATGACGCACATGCCACGCCGATCACGGACCAGCACTCTGCTGCCATGCTTGTTCGGCCGATGCCATGCATACATACCTCAAGCACCTTGGGGCTCCCTTGGCGGCCCAGCGTTCCAAGTATTAAGCCAAACTTCTTGCCCCCCCTCGCCTGTTCGATGGCATGCTGGCGCGCTGACCGCATCTCGTCATGGTTATACCGTTCACGCGTAAAGACCTTGGAATACGGGTCGTAGCGGTACGCGGGCAACTCGGGATTGGCGATCATGATGGCTTCGAGATGAAAGCGACCGTCACCCAGATATCTAGCAGCCCGAGGTAAGTCGGCAACCAGTGCCGTGGTGAGTGGCCCTGCCAATAGATCCCCGAACGGGCCAGTGTCCGTGATGCCAACGCTGCCAAAGTGCTCAGCTCTGGGCGTCAGCTCTTGAAGCATTGCCAGGACTTACATGATGCAGTCATGACCGGTCAGCTTCGGAGCTGTGCATCCGAGAATTTCGCCTGGAGACAGAGGCTTGGACTGTGGAATCGCCACGGTGTAGTCGTGCTCGAGCTCGGCTTTGGCACCCTGAATAATGGCCCATCCAATAACCCCCGATCAGCAAGCAATCATCTTGTACGGCCTTTCGGTGAGGCCAACATCGGCGACATGCTGCCACGAGACACACTCCTGCTGCGTCCACAATGCCTCACCTGCAACGAGGTCACAAACTGGATCGTCGCCACAATCACCAGCCTCTTGCCCTTCTCGATATTGTACTTGACCGTCTCGACAAAATGGTGCACATCAATACCAATGTCGACAAAGACATACATGGTCTTGATCGTGGTCACATCCACCGGAACTGGATAGGCGTTGTCGTTCATGCGGCGAGGCCAGCGAACGCAGCGAATATGGAATATGGAAGATGGAATACAGCATGACGAACGGTAACTTCAGAGGGCCGGCCATTACGATACCCGACATTTGCGCGAGGCCAGTCCGGGAATAGCAATGTACGGCCTGGCGAACACATCTGTCGCGGGAGACTCCACTTACCGAGACAGCTGTGGCCGTAGTGGACCATGTAGTCGCAGCCGAGCGCCAGGGCTGTAAAGTCATCGACGCAGCAGGCGCCGTATGTGACATCACCCATGATCAGCGTCTCGACCCCGGCGAATCTGGATGGGGTCGGTGTGGAAACAAGTCGATAGTCGGCACCCAAGATCAGAACCCGCTGCTGGCGCTATCACTCCATTCGGCCAGCTTGGATCGAAGCAACCCGAGTGTCATTACAGCACCGCTTCGAATCCAGAGAAGATCTGGTGAACGGAATCCAGCGCCGTCGCAGAGACTTCACCGATCGAGGCCCTCGGTTGATCCGCCTTATTTTCGAGACCGTACAAACCCTACCTTTCGATAATATCCGAGATCACACAGGCAAACATCTGCAAGCCTTCGGGGAACTGGAGCGCGACTGTGACGGGATGAACGTTGGAGAGTCAGTTCTGGCCGTTGAGATCATTGGCACTTGCTGCCTCGCCCTCATCCTCGCCCTCATCCCCATCCTCATCGCCGACTCGAATCTGTGCTGAATGTAGCAGCTTGCTACCTTTCTTTGCTTGCTGCCGCTGGATGTTCCAGATGGTTTTGTGGATCTCAAAGTTGTAGTTCCTGGGAAGCTGTTGGCAGACGGATGGCACAGAGGCCCCGACCAAGGAATCGTTCCGTTGAGATCGATGCACTCGTGCCGATGGCTTTGCTTTGGACCAGGCAAGCAAGCAAGCAAGAGGAAGACAGCAGGGCATTTGCTTTCCTCCTTCTGCCCTCCCCTTCTCGAGACCTGGTTCCTGTCAGCCATGCTATCCTACCTGGGCAATCGCCTCATTCAGTTGGGCGTCATTGAGGATACTCTCTGGAATCTGGTTGATCGGCCGGACGATCTTAGATCCCGCCGAGGCTGACACCGTGACGGCCGTTGTATCGGGAGTGGAGGCGGTCTGACTCCGAGCCGAGCCGACAAAGCGCTTGCGGGCCAGCTCGGCCCTGGACGGAGCAGGATTGGGCGATTCGGCCATTTGGCACTGGAGATGCTTGACAAGGAGGGCTTTGGACGAAAGGAATATTGGCAGAACGACGACACACCGTCTCTTCGGTGATCGGCAAAGTCGGTGCTGGTTGAGCAGCCGTGGGGCAGGATCGAGGGGATCAAAGACTGGGTCCGAGACTGGGTCCGAGAGCCGGCACACAGGAAGGCGTTGCCCAGCAGATCGAGTGGGGCGAATGGTGAGAGAGAAAAAAAAAATGGCGACACGCTCGCGAAACATGACCATGAGATGCCGCTCGCCAAACAGCCTCGCCCGCTGCCACCAGCAGTACCCGTCCATCGCTGATGGATCGTCGCTGACAGTCGGCTGGCTCTCGCCGCCGAGAACTCGGAGACGACGCCCCTCCCGCACCGTCGGGCAGTATCGTAGGCGCTCGTGTCATCCCCCCGTGTCCAGGCGCACGGCACACAAGCCCATCGCAGCGGTCAACGAGGGTAAGAGGTGCATGTAGTATTCAAGTGGTGAGGTAGAAAAATATGGCGTTGGCAACTAGAGGTCCTTTTCACTGAGAATGTAGATTTGGCCGCCGTGCTGGACACGCTGTGGCCATTGGGATCCAGGGACGCATGCGTGGTTGCAACGGTCGTTGAGGATGAAGGCAAGGGCGAGGATAAAGGTATCAGTGGGGACGGCATGCATCTGTTATCCAGTCCCGCCGACCAGGAGCCATGGCGAATCGACTCGATTCATAAGAGACGCAGCACCCGCGCTTCTCCCGACCGAACCCCATGAATCCAGAGGCCGCACAGGATCGCCGATCTGGTCTCGCCGATCTGGTCTCGCCAGTCAATGCTGACGATCCCGTTGACAAGCACAGCGCACCTCAATGATCTCGCGAACTTCGGCCTTCAGCAGCTGGTTTTCTCGCAGCAGCTCGTCGTTGTAGTGCATCAGCTTTTGCGCACGTTCCTGCTCCCTGGATAGAGACTCCTCCAGGGATTTGCTAGCGTTGCAAGAATTCCTGGAGTCAGGGCTGCAGTCATGGGGATCGGCGTCGCGGAAGATTGGACGTCGACGCAGACACTACTTTGCTTACCATTTATCGTTAGCCGTCTCAAGTTGACGGACGAGAGCAGCATACTTGATCTCGCACTCATCGTGGACGGTCTGGGGAATGTCGTTAGTTTGGCCGGCATCCGGTGAATCTGCGAACCGATAGGAAACAGCCAACGGGACGACATCAATGTGCTGGCGCTTGTAGCTGCAAACTCTGGCTGTATCCTGCTGCTCCTGGCCCGCTACGACAGTCTCATCTCCAGGGGGGGGGCATTGCTATCAGGAACCGGGCGAGGCAGCGAGCCTTGCGGCTGGTAGTGCCAAGATACGAACCCTTTGGCGATTCCTTAACGTCGTTGCCCTGGTTCTGACTTTGGTTCTGGTTCTGGTTCTGGTTCTGGCTCCGGCTCTGGTTTTGGTTCTGGGCAAGAATCCGGCTCTCGAGCGAGTTGATTCGGGCGATCAGCATCTTAAAGTACGAACCTGGAGCCAGCCGGAGCGGGCCGAAACCATGGATAATGTTGGATTGAGTTGAGTTGGACGGGGTCGGGTCGTTTGCCCAGCCGCATCCGTGTGGGATGGGCCAGTATTGTCAGCACGAGGCGGCAGAGCGTTAATATCTGACTTGACATTCAGCCCGCTCCAACGCACACCGTCCAAGGACAGCTTCAAAGCAAGGTCGCTTACTCTGCTGCAGATCGTCCCGGGATTCGGCCACTGAGCCGTCATCGCTGCTCATGATCGAGGCGGTGCCGACGGAAGCCGTGCCTATCGACGATCGGAAGGGATCGTCCAACGGCAGGTGTTCGAGCTGGTCCTCGACAAGACTGAGCTGCTCGTTGAACGACCGGACTCGGGACAAGAGAGTGTCTCGCATCGGGTTGGCCGGCTGGATCTTGCGGGGAAGTGGGGTGCCCACATCGCCGTTGGTGGTGGGCTCGATCGAGCGCTTGGTCTTGAGCTTGAGTCGGTGGCTTGCAGGAACAGGAGGCGGCGGCGGGAAGGACGGCTTGGTGCGCCGCTGCAGAGGCGAAGGGGCGACGAATTCGGTCGTCCAAGTGGGTCTTGGAGGGGACTTGAGCGCAGTGTCGAGAGCAGCGCCGGCGACGGCAGCATCTTCGGCTGGCGAGGGAGACCGCAGCCCCAGCCTGGAGGGTTTCCTGGGGAGCGCCGAGCGAGTGGGCGACCCGGGGGCTGCGGGCTGCTTCTTTGGGGTGGACTGAGAAGGCGAATCGGCGGGGACAATGTTGCTGAGGTTGTTCTGGGTGAGCGGCAGGCGCATTGGTGGCTGGGCCAAGGCCCGCATCGGGGTGGTTGGCGTTGGTGTGCGGGTTGGGTTGGGAGGAGCCGGAGGATCCATGAGGGAAGAGGGGACTGGGAGTTAAGAGACGAAGTGTCAGCAAAGGCCAGAAGGCAGAGTGGACGACCCGAGAGAAGGGGATCGAGGCAGAAGGGACAAGCCCAAAGGATGGCAGGGCGATCAAGGAAGGGCAAGAAGACGATGAGCGGGGGAGGGCGATCGAGACGGCAAAGAAGACATGGCGACAACGACGGGGAGGGCGGGCGACCCATGGCGAGAGAGGGAGTTGAATGCGACATCGGATGTGATATCAGATGCGATATCGGATGTGATGATGTGATATCGGATGTGATGATGTGATATCGGATGCGATATCGAGTATGGCGATGTGATATTGGGGGTGACACCGGATATGATGATGTGATATCAGATGCGATATTGGGTGTATTGCAATGCCATAGGTCAATGCACATCCAGCATTGATACATCCAGCGTTGATACATTCCGTCGACGGATTCCATGCGAATGAGTGTCGACTCGAACACACCCTTATGTCGTTCAATATCATTCAACCACCCATCCATGCGATCCAACTCAACCATCCGTCCATGCGATCCAACTCGGCCGCTCGGCCCTCCTGCTCGTCCGGACTTCTTCCTCCTGATCAGCGCCGCACTGTCCAATCCGTCGTCCATCGGCTTTCGCTCGCTCGCTCACCCGCTTGCCTTGCCCGGCTGGCCCTCGTCCCATCCGCCGGATCGGCCTGTCCACTTCTGCCATCACCATCATCATCATCATCATCTGCTCGTCGCTGCTCGTCGCGGCGCATCCCAGCCATGGCCGATGAGCACACTCGTCTGCTTGCCCAGACAGAATCGCCTTCCCTTGCCCACGATGCAGCTCACCATGCCTCTGGCTCCTCTTCCTTTCGGCCGCTGCTCGCATTCGCCCTCCCTGATCATGCACCCTCTCCTCGGGCGTCTCTCGCCAGCCTCACCGTCATCGACTTGCTCGTCGTCGTGATCATCGGCACATCCACGCTCGCTGTCGACACCCAGTGTCTGCTCTACACCCTCGGCTCGGTGTTGCTGCGGCACTGGGATATGCTCGTCCTGCTCCTCTTCCGGTCGGTCCTCGCCGTCGGGATACTGTTCCGTGTGCCATGGGCCACCCAAATGCCTCTCCCGATCGCCCTCGCTTGCGTAAGTGTGTCATGGTCGCCTTGGCCGAGCATTCTGAACCAGCGCCAGCGCATTGCTCGGGGCCATGACGCATCGCTGGACAGACACACCTGGTGGATTTATTCATTGATCAAAGGCCGAGCAATGCGTCGTCCGAGTCGATTCCCAACGGCGCGCCCGCTGATCAGATTGCATATCTTCCTGTCTTCTCCCTCCGCCAGGCGAGCATCTCATATATCTTTGTCCGTTCCCTCGTTGGAACCTTTTCCGGCCTGGGTGCCGAAATCCTGAGCGCCTGGTCCTTCTTTGCCACCTGCGGCCAATTGGCCATCTACATGCACGCCATCGTCGTCGTCGACAGCAGATATTGGATCGATTCCGCCTCAATCCTCGCAGATGCTCCTCTTCTGGACGACCAGCGCCCTGTCTCGGACGACACCACCCATTCGCCTTCGTCTGCTGGCCTCACCGACCGAGAATTCGGCACAGCCCCGTCCTGCTCAACAACCGAAGCCGAAGCCGAAGCCGACGCCGATGCCGATCATGTTGGAGCTGCTCTGCTTGTCCACGTTCCCACTGATATCATCGTCGACAGCGACATGGACACTGACGACGACGCCGACACTAGCCATCTGGACCCAATTCTGCCGCGGCCTCAGCTGGAGTCGTCTGCGCCCATCCCTGCCAATACCGACACATCCCCGAACCACTCAGAGTCAATAGCAATCGCTTCTGCTGTCTTCTCCACGCCCCCTGCAGCACATTCGCTGGTCTACCCGATTCTCGAGTCCGAGTCCAGCTATCGGCAGCTCGAGCCCTCCAGGTTCCCCGATCCGACCGCCGTCTTGGACACCGTTTCCTCCATCACCGAAAGCTCGAGCAGCACCGAGCCATTTTCGACGCCGCAGGACTATCCCGACGGGCATCTCGAGCTCGTCCCATCGTCGTCAACCGAGGATGCCACGACTGCTTTGGGCCAAAACTCGTTTGAATCACTCGATGCTCTTGGGTACTCACACCCACCACCACCCGGTAAGCCTTTGGTCAAACGGGGCCCACACCGTTGTCGCTTATCATGGCTGTTAGCGTCGACAGCGATCTACAATCAAGTGCTGCGACTACCTCCGGCAACTAAAACCAGCACTCCACCGCTTGCTTACTGCTAAGGCTATGTCCTTGATGCCATCCAACTCATGTGGAGCGGCGATATCGCTGCGGCCAGGACTCTACTCTCGACTGAATCGGCTCACCGGCTACTCCCACGTCCGGCGCTGCATTATGCTGAGGTACGCTGGCTTTGCCGCATGGCTCCTGACAATTTGCTCCATCTCCATCGCGGAGTAATCGCTCGACGGATCAGTGTAAGGTGATACTTCCTAAACACGAACATGCGGCTGTTGCTCCAGACATTCGTGATAGAGCATTATCTGACTCAGAGCTCCGAGTGCGAGCAGAGCGCACGGAGCCAAGTCGGCGTTTCAGAAGCCGTTATCCTCAAGTTTCTCGACAATGGATTGGCGGTATGCACTCACGCTCCCGCCGATGCCGGTGCGGTCTCTGGGCTTGCTTCCTCGCTCACTCGAGAGCGGTTGTCAGGTCGCTGCCGGTGGTGAGCGCAACTGACCAATGCACTCTCATATCGCTGTCAAAGGCTGAAGCCGGGTTGCCGATTCGGCCCTCCAGCCCGTCGCCCCCAACCACTCCAGTCTCATCGCCGCCGTCATCGAGCCTGAGCGGCTCCTTTCTGGCCACCCGACGGCGGTTCTCGTCGTTCCAAAAGCCCACCGGCCACGACGCGCATGAAGATGGAAGTTTGATGCAGCTGACTCGCGCCGACTCCCAGTGCTGTCTGGCAGATATATGTGTCATCAAGGGGATGTACCAGGTCCTGGACGGTCGCGATATCAAGGGAGCATAGTAAGCATATCTCTGTTTGCCAGTGCTTGCCGGATATCACATGTAACCGCTCAAGTGGTTGGCGAGGATCAATGTGCAGCTACGGTGATGCACCGGCGCCCGATGGCCTGAACACCCCTATGTTTGCGTTGCGTAGATCGCTTCGGCGGCACCAGATTGACCTTGTTTTGTGTATCCTTCATCACCCAAAGCTATCTGCGGAAGGCGTGGACCATTTACTCGCAGCTTTGGCACGATATCACCTCAATTCGACCTCACGACGAGCCAAGCAACCCCCAGCGCCGGCCCGTTGAGCACGTTCGCTTCGACAGAGCCGCCCAGGAGTACTTGCTTTCATGGGACTCGGTGCGCTCCTCTGTGTCGTGCGGCATAGGACTCTTCAACATACTGCTATCGATTGTACGTACTCGATTGATCGCATGCCAACCGCCGGTCGTCATCGGCGGTCCAACTTTCCTCGGTCTTGCCATCGCTCATCCCGACCCAATCTCGCTGATCATCTCGCTCAGCTCGGCGAGTCCTTTTCGGTGTCATTTCGCAACATCGGAGTGAATGCCAACGTAGGTGCTGGTCTCGGGTTGATGAACGAGGCTGTTCATGGCAATAGCTTCCGAGGTACGAGCCGTTTTCCTTCATCTCACCGCGCAGACATGGCGCCATTCTCGCTCCGCTGTACTTTTCATCGAGACTCTGCAGCTTGTGTGCTTGCTGGCCTTGTCCTCTCGATCATACTGACTCTGATCGCCTTTGTTCCCATCTCTCACCGCGCCCCAGCTCCCGTGGCCGCCGTGCTGCTCATCCAGCACTATGTATCCCATGGACGGAGCATGTCTCTCGCGACGAACAGGCTCTCGTCTATCGGTGGTAGCAGCAAAGTCCAAGAGAGCTCCCTCGTTGATATGCGTGCCTACCTGGAGAGACGCTTCCCGTGAGTGGACTCTGCTGCGTTGTCGGGGTGTACAAGAGGAGGGGTTGCTCTCTGCTTCGACTGACCCTGGGCACGCTCTTCGGATAACCAGATCAGGCCCTGTCGTCCAGCACATGCTCGCTCAACTCGATCGATCCCATGGAAACTGGTCGCAGCAGGTGCCGGTAACTGCTGCACTCGCCCACCAGCATCCTGGCTTCCAACTGCTCCGGATCGAGTATGCCGTGTCGCTGGTCATCGAAGGCAACTGGGCCGGAGCCGCAGACATTCTCTCGGGGCTGTGGCGTCAGAGCCATCAACCTCAGCCATCGGCGGCATCCACGCATACAGAGTCGATAGGCTTCGTTGATACATGGCTACTCGTCGGCATCCTGTTATGTGGCTGCCTGTCTATCACCGAGCTGCTCCAGGACAGTCCCAACGACCGAGGATCAGACCACGAGGGCAGCCTGGAGCGGCCGAGCCTCGCAGTGGCCTCCAGGCTGTCGGAGCAATCGCGGGCACTTCAAGGCACTCACCGGTCCCTCAACAACACTCCAGGACGGAGCTATCGGCTGCAGGTACGGCCCGATGGACTTGCACGGTGTGAAGAGAGCTCATCCCATCAACCCCAAGAAAGCAAATGCTTTGTTCTCTCGATGTGCTCCTCTGTCTGTATCGGCATACTGACTCGGTTTGTCGACTTCCGCTTGCATGGGCTCCGCCAGTGCTTGCAGCACCTCCTGCAGATCACAAGACAGATTGAAAACGAGGCCAAGATTCGCACCGTTTCGCCACTGTGGCTGTTTCTGACACTTTACCTCCGACGAGACCTCGAGTACGCCTGTTCAGATCCATCTCGGTCGCCGGCAACCCAAGCACTCTATGCAGCTGTTAGTCGCCTCAGCACCAAAGCGCGCGATGCTGCTTCTTCGTCAGGCAGTCTGGAGTTTGTCGCAATGCACGAAATTATCTGGTCGCTTGTGCGCGGCGCCATCGCCAAGTACAGCATTCTGCCTTTCACAATCGCTCAAATGGCACTGGACCCCATCGTGAACGCATCCTCACCCGCGATCCAGAGTGGCATTCCGCCGGCTCAGGCAGACAAGCCATCAGCTCAGATAGGCGGCAGGTCACCGGTACTCACCGGACGTCCACCAACCCAAATCCAGCAAACTCTCCAACGTGAGGCTGTGGAGCATCTCAGCAAGTGCGCCGAGCGCCAAACGCTGCCCACACGAACCGCTGCCAAACCTGACCCACTTGTCACCATGGCGGCGCTCTTTGCTGAGTTTGAGCTGGGCGAGTATCTCTGTCTCATGGGACAGCGCGCCAACGGGGTCTTGCGGCTGCGGGCGTGCTTGAACTCCCGCCTGGTCAGCAAGGATACCCCGCTGATTGTCCTGCACCGGAGCGGACTGCCCGAATGCGTCATCCACGATCTTCGGCAGCGCTGTGGGCAAGCGATTGCCAAACACAGTGAACCTCATACTTTGCCGACGACCGACACGGCAGCCCGTCCGCATGGCCATCGCCCGAGCTGAGACCCTCAACGGCCTCACAAACCAAACCACGTCGCTCTGGATATCACATACCTCGCCCTCGTTGGCATGCACACAGCAGCAAGCCGCTCGTCCTGCAGGGCCCATCGCTTGCTTGCTTGCTTGCACAACCGCGGTCCTCGTCAAGAACAGCACATCGTGATGCATTCTGTTTAGTCTCATCATTCCGGCCACGTCGGCCAACTGCTTCCTTGTTTGTCATTGCTGTTGTTTTTGGCCTGCTACTGCTATTTTGCTCCTCATAGCCTGTGCTAGCGCTGCACTGATTCACATCGCGAATGTCCCCGTCAGAAGCTCCTCGTTCAGTCTTCAGGCTGTTCCAAAACCTGTCCTTGTCCAGCTGAAAAGAAAAAATCCAACCGACAGTGTCGTGCTCTCATACTGGATATCACGACGTATATTCTCCCGCTGATCCATCGCCTTGAATACAGCCATGTCTGTCTCCGTCTTTCCGCTTCACAGCACACCATCGCAACCTCGAGGATTCCATATATTCCAACGGACACGATGTAATTGTCAGCATAATAGTCGGTGTGGCATCAGCATGACGTTGGCGCTTGTGTCTCGAATGCGGTAAGGGGGATTGGTTATCCGGCCACATTCGGTCATCAGGTGATTGATCTCAAAACAGAAGAAGTTATCTCCCGTTTTATTGTGCAAGCGGATTAACCTCCCTGCCCAAAGCAGGCCATATATGGAGGATAATTGCCTTATCTAACTGGCAAACACATAGCAGTATAGGCATAGACGACAAGCGGCATAAAGAAGACACAGGGCTGTGAGGATAGAAGGGGTGGGCGACAAAGGCACCAAGAGCGGGTGTGGGAGTGGATGGGTGGGTGGACAGTAGAATCGTAGCGGGAAAGAGAGGAATCATAGCGGGACTGCAACACAGGCCAGAGCCAGGCAAACACCCTCGCTCAATGGCTTTTACCACTCTCGTCCGCGAGAGGGGACCCCGAGAGCTACAGAGCGGATGTGGCTGGTGTGTTTGCTTTACCAGCGGCCCTCAAGAACGGGGGCGACGTGGCCGAGCTTCTGGATGTAGGCGCCGAGGACATCGGCCATGACGTTGCCCAGAACAAAGTCCTTGATGCCGGGGACGATGATGCGGTCACCGCCGGTGATCATAAAGTCGTTGCAGACCATCTTGTAGGTCTTGGTGTCGTCAAGGTCGACAAAGCCAGCGTCAGTCTTGACCTGGAGGGTGAGGACGCGCTGGTAGGCTGGAAACGTGGATGGTGGTTGATGATAAGTGGGCGGTGATTGGTGAGCAGCAAGCAGTGAACCGGCCAACCATCCGCGGCCCAACGGGATAGGGCAGATCAGAAAGAACCAGGCAAACCTGCCGCCTCATCGACAGCCCCATCGACACTCACTCGCCCCACAGCTAGCACATTCACTTACGAGGGCGGGTCGAGTCGTGGGTGGACTTGATGCCGGCCCACTGGGGAGGGCTGATCATGACGTCGTTGGCGGGAGCGAGGCCGCTGTTGACATCGGTCTGGGTGATGTAGGCGCGCTCGAGCATGTGGCGGATCTGGGCACCGGTGTAGTCAAAGTTGACCAGGACGTTGCCAAAGGGCAGGACGGTCAGGACGGTCGAGTAGGTGACCTTGCCGGCAGGGATCGAGGCACGGAGGCCACCGGCGTTGGTGATGGCAATGGAGACGCCCTGGTCCTTGACGCTGTCGAGCATCGAGTCGGCAACAAGGTCGCCAAGGGAGCACTCGCCGTTGTAGCAGCCGGTCTGGGTGAAGTCGCCATCGGCAACGCCAAAGACAGTCGAGGTAAAAACGTTGAAGGCCTTGGTCCAGTCGGCAACCTTGCCGGCGAGCTCCTTGTCGACGGGCAGGTCCTGGGTGAGGTAGATGGGATCACCGACGAGGGAGACGAGGTGGTCGTTGTCGTCCCACTCGATGTCGATCTTGCCGAGATAGTCACCCTGGATGGATCAAGCGAGAAAGCAGTGCAGTCGGGTCAGGTCAGGTCAGGCCAGGTCAGCCTTAGCCACGGAAAGCTGGCCGTCGATGCGGCCAATCGAGTTGCCACATGCAGTCTTGGGTCCGAGGACTCACGTAGCGATGGGCCTGGACGACGAAAGTGTCATCGCCGTTGAGGTTGGTAACGCGGCTGGGGTAGGCACCCTCGACGCCAGGGAGCGAGAGGTTCTTGAGGAGGAGCGAGTGCGAGTGACCACCGACGATCAGGTTGATGCCGTGGGTCCTAGTGTCACGGGAGAGTAGTGGTGTCAGATGGGTTGGTCGTCAGTCGAACAGATCACGTAGCGAAGAGGGTAGACCTGGTGGCTGACGACCGTTGGTGGTTGGATTAAATGAGGTGAGAGCTGGCTAGCAGCGATACCTACTGGGAAGCGAGCCACTTGTCATCGGCATATCCGTTCTGTGGCACGGTGCGGACAGAGACATGGCATGAGTGAGTCATCTGCCAACAATGCACAGGCGATTGCAGCCGTCAACCCGACAGGCCCCTGCGCCACACATACGTGGGAGACGCAAATGATGCGGTTGATGCCCTGGGCGTGGAGCTGATCAACGACGGCCTGGACAGGCTTGACAGGGTCGGGGAAGTCGATGCCGAGGTTGTTGGTGATGGAGGCAGTGGTGTTGGTGATGAAGCCTGGCGGTATTGGTGCAGGACGGCGGTGCGGTTGTTGCAACCAAAGTTAGCGAAGGCAAATGTGCATGAAGACACGAGCCTATCGGTTTTGGGTGTTTATCCACCCCATCAACATCCAGAATACTCACCGATGACGCCGAGGTTGTACTTCTTGATGATCGTGTAGGGAACAACACCAGCAGCCTTGAGGTACTTGGCCTGGTCGAGGTTGGTGTTGGCCGAGACGACGGGGAAGGTGAGGTTCTTGAAGAACTCGGCGGCGTACTGCTCTCCACGGTCAAACTCGTGGTTGCCGATGGTCATGACGTCGTACTTCATCGAGTTCATGACCTCGGCGGACTTGGAGCCACCAAAGACGGTGAAGAACAGAGTGCCCTGGAACTGGGTGCGGCAAAAGTATAGGAGACGAGAGTCAGCACCAACCCGACATCCCGGACGAGCCTGCAGAGCTTGCAGAGCTTGCAGAGCATGTGATGTGTATGCGTGCTTGGCCAAACGGAAACGGGTTTGAGGCTCACCTGGTCACCGGCATCAAAGAGGAGCGTGTGCGAGTTGTTGGCACGGATGTCATCGACGGTGCGCTTGATACGAGCGACACCACCGACACAGCGGTCGGGAGCGGTCAGAGCACCGGTGGTGGCTGGCAGGCGGTTGAAGAAACGAGTCAGTGCGCATGTCAGTGGCAGACTCGCTGCGCGGGCCCACTTTCCTTGACAAAGTCCGGGCAGATGAGAGTGCGAGGGTGCAGATGTGCGGAATAAAGCTCTTGCAGGATCCTCCCACTCGCCATTGGGGGTTCTCACGGCGGAGCAGACAGGACACTCAGACAGGACACTCAGACAGGACACTCACCATTGCGGGCACAGTCGCTTCCGTACTTGTTGTCGAACTGGTCCAGACGGGCGTGGATGTCGTTGGTGTGGAGGATGGTGACCTTCTTGGGGTAGGCGACCGGGGTGGCAGAAGGGGTGGCAGAGGCGCTGACAGTGGCAGAGGTTTGGGGAACGCACTGGCGGAAACAGAAATGTGAGAAAGCGCGACGGTCGGCTGCTGGTACCAGGCCGGGCTTGCGAAAGCGATCTGGCAGAGGTGCCAGGCAGGAGGTGCCCGGCAGATCCCCAGACAGTACTGGCAATCATTCACACCTTATGGGGGGCGTAGGTGTCGTCGCGCTTGTAGATGACAAAGGGGGCCGAGAGGGCGCTGGAGGCGAGGGCCAGGGTGGCCAGCAGAGTGAACTTCATCGTGGCAGAGACGAGATGGGCAGGGAGACCGGCGTCCTGGGCAGTTCTCGACAGAGTCTGCGGACAGGAGCCGGGGGCAGCGGCAGTACTTATAATCCCCGCAAGCTCAAGCTCAGGGCGGGTGGGCAAGGACATGGCCAAACTCGCCGGCCCACGGCGCTCGTGCTCTCGGATGGAATTTCTGCGCGCCCTTTCTCTGGCAACAGCACAGTCAGCGCTGCAGCCGCGCAGCCAAGCACAAAAGAGCAAATCTGTCGCGGGCCATCGGCGCTCATGGCAAGCCCCCCCTTGCTGGTCGCCGGCATGCTGGTGGTGGTGGGGATGTGCATGTTGAGGGGGTCGATCTGGGCAAGGAAGCATCGGCTGAAGGACAGCGAGGCGCGCGACAGCAAGGATGGATTCCGATGCACGCGCCCCATCCAGCACTTTGGCGGTGAGTGCATGCCACCCGGCTGGGTTGGGCTGTGTCTTGGAGTGCAAGGAGAGCGCAGGGAGAGCGCCGCCAGAGGACAGAGCACGCGGCGTTATGCGGGTGGGGCTGGGCCGTGGGGAGGGCGGCTGTGTCGCAGATGTACACTTTGGCGATGGACGACTGTGTGATGGACGACCGTGTGAACGCACGCATGGGCCAGCGGGGGCAGCCGATCCAGCGCACGCCGGGGCCGTCGCACGTCGCTCTGTGCGCTGGCTGTGCTGTATCTGTATGCCAGCCAAGATTGGCACGGGTGTGTCGACCGGTGTCTTGCTTCTTTGCCCAGGAGGATGCTCTTCCCCACTGCGTGCCCTGGGGCATGCGCTGCTCATCCTCTTGCCAGAAACCTCGCTTGCTACAGAGAATGCTGCAAGGCGTGTTGCATCTGATTGCATTCGATTGCATCTGATTGCACCTGCTGCATCCGCTGCCTGGGCATGCCTGCAGCAAGTCCCTGGAAAATCCAAATGGGCCTGGCGGATGAGGGTCCCAGGGACAATCGGGGCAGCGGTCGGCACTCAAGCATAGCTCTGGCCCTCGTCGGTGATGACGTTGATGAACTTCTCGACCTTATCGATGTCCTGTCGGGCCATCTCGGTCATCATCAAGAGCTTCTTGATGCCAATCGACAGCTTGTTGGCCAAGCCGGCCCTGGTCAGGCTCTGGAGTGCCTGGTTTCGCTCCGCATCGGAGAACAGCTCGAGTTCCTGCTCGTGGGCATGGCAATGGAGCCAGCACGATTGTATGGACACAATAATCAGTCGGGGATGCATGTGCTTTGATTCTCACTGCTGCCCAGAGATGCATCTCCAACAGAGCCGCGACTCGGTCCCGCCATCTCGCTCTCCTCCCGCATCAGCCAAGGTCGGTCGTTCAGCGGAAAGACAGACGTACCTTGAGAATCACGTCAACAGAGCTCAGATCCGTCACGTTCGACACATAGATCTGGGAGTTGAAGGCGTCGACCATGTCCATCTGCTCCAGAACATGTCGCTGCGAAGTCGTGCCGAGAATCAGGAGGCGGCGGTTGCTCGGCGGCTGCTTCTTGAGGAGAACCAGGAGGGTCTGCAGGACGGTGTTGGAGAAGCGGGGTCCGATGGGCACCCAGTCTGGCGGTTTGGAGCATCGCGGTGCACCGAGTTAGGACAGAGTGCTGGCTGCCATTCGATCTGGTGGCCAAGAGGGCCGAAGCTCTGTGGGTGAATTCCGCGGCAGCCCAAACACAATCCGCCATGCACGATGCACGATGCAAAACACGCCTACCCAGCAGACGCTCGATCGCATCAATCACGATGATACTGAGCGGCGACTTGTATGCATCATCAAACACCTGTTGTGTCGCCCATCGGATGCCGCCATCCAGAAGAAATCACCGCCGTATGTCAGGGAACCACCACGACAGTAGCAGCAGTAGCGACAGCAGCAGTGCTGGCACGAGAAAGCATACCTTGGTGATGTAGTTGTTCTTTGCGTTTTCCGAATACCCAACGAGCTGCTCTGGTGAAATCAACTTGATCAGGGGGTACTCGCTCGCCATCGCAATGGATGCTGCCAGCGCGGTCTTGCCGCTTCCCGACGGACCTATCGATCAAAGAGCCAGAGAGCATCGAGTCAGATGAGATTGGCACACGACTACACGGCATAGAGCTGGGTGTGCACCCTCACAGCGCTTGTTCTGATGTTGATTGTCCAGATGAAGCAGCTCAAAGCCATGGGCCCACACGCCTGCTTCGAGCATAACCAGTGGCGTAAGCAGCAAGCGTGGCATACCGTGCAGGAGCACGCTGACAAGAGGTGTGCGCGCGCTGTTGCGGACTTGCTCGACGAAAAGAGCGCCGTCCGACAGGATTCGCTAAAACGCATTCAATGATTCAGTGGTTCAGCTGTCAGAATATGGGCCTTCTGAGCATCGCTAAGCCATGCGCCTCCTCTCTCGCCGATCTTGACAGCGGCTGCATCGACCACCTACTGAGACATTGGTGTTGAACTTGATGATGCCGTTCTGGATGCAGGTCTGGAACTCAGCCTCAGACACACCAAACGAGGCGTGGACCTCATCCAGGGCACGCAGGAAATCGGCGCGATTGACTTTCATGTTCTCGTAGTCTTGGCTAACATGGGCCATGTTGTCAACCTTGACGTGTCGGCTGAAGGCAAATGAGGTTGCGCTCTTGATCAAGCCCGCTATCTCGGCACCACTAAAGTTCTTGGACAGGTTGGCCAGCTCGTTGAGATCCACGTCGCCATCCAGCACGTTGTTATTGGTCATCTGTTGAGGATATGCGCGAGTGTATAGGGAATCAGGACTCGTGCTTCGGGTTGAGGCGAGCGAGCATCGTGGCTCTGGTGCTATCATTGCACAGACTAGAAGACCGGCTGGACAAAGAGCAATAGAGCAGCCAGCCAGATGCTAGAAGCTTGATACACAGCCACACCCATCCACTTACCTTGGTAGTATGGATTTTGAGGATCTGCAATCGACCCTTTTCGTCAGGCAGTCCGATCTCTGTGTGAATCTCGAGGCGACCTGGAGGCGCGACGTAGTTCCCACACAACCGCCACGGTAGCATCGGGCAGCGGATGGGGAGGATAAAATGCTCAGCACAAAAGACAGGAGCTGCGACAGGCAAGTTGCATGGCTGGTGCAAAGGGCAGCTGCGCTGTCCAAACGTCGCTTTGGCTTACCGGGACGAAGGAGAGCTTCATCGATCATGTCTTTACGGTTGGTCATGCCGATGATCAGGATGTTGTTAAGCTGGTCGACACCATCCATCTGCGGCGCCGATGCGGCATGCTCGTTAGTGCCGATATCAGTAAGTCTGTCTGGTGCTGCGACCAGTGGGCAGGTTTGGTTCGCTTCGTGCAGCCTCGTACCTTGGAAAGCAGCTGGTTCACAATCGAGTCGCCGACGCCGGTTCCATCGTTCTTGGAGCCACGTTGCTTGCAGATTGCATCTAATTCGTCAAAGATGATGATGTGCAGCGAGCTTTCTTCGCCTCGTTGCTTGTACTGCAGAGCCATGAGTCCAATCCGGGTGAGTGAGCACTATCGCCACTGGAGCCGGCGTGTTGTTCCGATTGGCTGACCATGAGTTGGTGGGCGACACTTACCTCCTTCTCGGCATCGGCAAAGAGCTTGCGGACGTTCTCTTCGGATTCGCCAACGAACTTGCTGAGGACTTCTGGGCCGTTCACAATCTTGGGCTCACGGGCGTTGAGCATCTTTCCGATCTGGCGGGCAATCAGGGTTTTACCGGTACCGGGTGGTCCGTAGAGCAGGATGCCCTTGACGTGCTGGATGCCGAGCTTCTCGACGATATGGGGCGGGAAGATGCGCGAGGCAAAGGCACGTCGGAAGATGTTGGCAAACTCCTTATCGAGACCACCGATACCCATATCTTCGAACTTGAAATCAGGCTGAATCAGCATATTGGCCGGGGCACTGGTAGATAGGAGAGAGTCAAAGGGGAGAGAGAGGACGAGCACGGATGGCCGTTAGCATGCTTGTGTACTGCCCGCTGCTGCTTGATCGACAGCAATACGGACAACAGCCATCAGCTCGTCCAACGCACCGGGTCTGTGCTCCTTTGAGCATAATGGTCGAGTCCGAGGCTTTAGTCCAGGCGACGGATGAGTTGTCCATGAGAATACCACGCATGATTTCCTGGCTTTGCTGCGTCTGACCGCCGCCTTTCTTGAGGGCCTCAAAGTTGACGACATCCAGTGAAATAACCGTCGCAATGAGGTTCATTCCATGAAAGTCGAAGATGAGCGACTGTGTCCAGAGGTCACACGATGGAAGTGGAGGGTTAGTTGGCGGGGCAGCACACACAGCAGGAGGGGAACTGGGATCTGACCGAGCATACGCCGATGGCGATATCCTACTCCGACGCTTGTCGAGTGCACACACACGCTGCAATCTAGTGTCATCCAAGGGAATTTACCTGACCACGGGTGAAATAGTGCTGGCTGAAATTCTGGGACACCAAACAACGGCGTCGTTAAACGGGTACGAGTCAGGATATGATGCAAGACAACTCGACCGCATCGGTAGCGAGGGATGTGGTTCACAGTGGTGCATTCCGGAGAGCAGAGACTCACTCGGATAAAGATTGACTGGAGCTCGTTGGTATCGAATGCTTCCTTCAGCTGGAGCCCCTTTTTGAAGAGCGAGACCTGCGAGCAAAGTCGAGGCCTGGGTTATCGATCCGCCTCATATGCCGATCTTGAGTGAGCGGCACCGCGTTTGCGCTCTTGTTTGGCTCTGGTTGCGGCTGGCTGAGATATCAGCGCAAAACATACCTCGAGGGTGATTGTTCCGATATAGCAGTTGAGGTTCTCTGCGAAGGGGTTGTAGGCAAACGCCCGAACCTCCTGTGCGAGGGAAAGGAAGGCAAACTTGCGGTGGAACAGGGTCGTTCCAAGTTCTCCAGCGGGGAAGCCATCCACCACCCTGATGACCCATTATCGTCGGTGAGGAGATGCAGATTGTTCGGCGGGATCGACGGAGCAGAAGCCGTTATCGATGGTATGTTGATATGGCGACCATCGCAGGACGCCAGTCGTCCCAGCACAGCAGCGTTATGGCCGACCACAACCAGGAGAATTGCAATTCACAAATAAAGCAGACAGACCGAGGACGTTAGACGCTTCCGAAACCAGATTCGGGGAAACCGCTGGGTGAAGAGTTATCTCTCGTCATCGTCGCTAGACGAATGGCCGCTTGGTGCTCGATGATACCAACTCTTATCGAGTCGATCGAGAGGGCCCAGACTCCATGTAGCGTGGCAGCGGACAACTCGCAGCGAAGCGGGACACCATCGCTGCACCGATGCACACCGTTGCTCGGAAGATTATATTACTTTAGTGTGAAGACAAAGTTTCCTCGGTCGCCAAGGTCGATCAGGAGATACTTGCTGTTGGGATGGAAGTCGCGGGGGCTCGCGATGATGCAGTTTGTCAGCGCAAGTGCATCGCTGGGCGATTTGTTGATCTTCAGGATTCTTGGAGGGCCGTCGGTCATGGTTGCTCGGAGCCGGGCAGCGGCGGGTGGCAATAGGACAGGCGGGGATCCGGCCGATGCAGGCGAGTGATGCTGGGGCGAGCAAGTTCGAAACAGCCAGGCTCGTTCGACAACAAATGGCAAGGGCCTGGCAAAGCCACCAACAGCGGCGCGTCCACGTGGCGTGCGCTGCGCTCGGTTGCCACGGCTGGAACGAACGACGGGGCTGTTGATTGCGCATGGTTGGGCCGTCGAGTATGCAGTCGTGAGGGATGGTGAGCCAGCCGGGCGAACAATGACGGCGGTCGCATCAGTCGAGAGCCTGTATTTGGGTCTGCGCAAACAGGGCGGCGCAGAGGAAGCAGAGCCGTCAGACCGTGAGCGAGCGATTGTGGCAGCAGCAGACCACTCCAGTCCAGTCCTGAAGGCAGCGGGCTCGAGTTCCCAGACGCAGTGCTCGGCAAATCAGGCTCACCAAGACCGTGTCTCTGAGGACTCGGTAGCGTTGCTTGATCGTTGCCACATCTTGCTGCTCCCCAGCTTCGAGATTCTCCAGCCGCTTGCACAGAGCCGCAAGACGGTCTTCCTGGCAGCACTTTCGGTTCTGTTGCGTGTCGATTTCATGAATACTGGATGCAGGCTCCATCAAGCCTTATCCATAGTCAGCCAAGGGTGGGACCAAACACCTACCGATTGTGAGTCAGACCTTGCTTGGCTGTCCCATCCGCTCTCCATGAAGAAATGCATGGCCGACGGAGAGTCGCGCGGAGAGAATGGAGCCGTCCAGATGCGCTGGATCATCGCGGGAAACTCATCCAGTTCCAAGCTACGACGAAGGATCCGAATACTATGTTGCGTGGTGGCCTCTGAAAGTGAGGCAGTCTTTGAAGAGTATGTGCCCCAGCTGTCCTGAGGGTCTAACAGACATCCGCTGAGACTACCGTACACATTGACCGGCGGGCTCAATGGACTGCGTTTCCACCACGAGCCATATCCACTTCGCCCCATACCTGTATTGGTCCAAACTGCTTCATAGAGAGCGTGAGCCGGAGCATCGCCCGAACCAACACGCACTGTCGGTCGAGGGGCGACACCTTGTTGCTCAAGGAATCGCAGCAGCTGAGCGACACTGAAGTGCAGGGAAGGGACTCGGAGATCGATGTGTCGGACCGGACCGGCTATTTGCTCCGTCTGCCAGCTGGGCAAGGTCCACTCGTGTGCGTAAACCCGGATGACATTCTCGGCAGAACGCATTGCCAAAGATGAGTAATGAAGTAATAGTGGCAACGGAGCAAACGTGTGCCACTCTCTGGCCATTCCACGGACTGACCGAATGTGTGACTCAGAATGGCCGCTCCAACGGCAAATAGCAAACCCGGGTGAGTCGCTGGCACAAGAGCTTCGAGATGGTCCGTGAACCAAGTCGCTCGATTCGCTGTTGCGCCAAACCCCTTCTCTGCACACACACGATAGTAAGCCACTGGGCAAGTAGCTATATTTGGCCGGTTCGCCTTCGCGAAAGTGAGTCAGCACCAAATCCTCACAGCAGACCCTCCATATCCTTCATGAAGGCATCATAATCGTCGGGCTTGGAGGACTCTCTGACCTTGCGAATCGATTGGAGGGATCCGCTAAGTGCGTCGACCAGAGATTGCGGTCGCTTGACCTCGGGTCCGCGCTCCTCGTCGAGGTCGGGTGCAGCATTCACTTGCGGCTTGCCCATTGCCGGGAGACTGGCGCTTGGCTTGAGTGCAGCGCTGGTCTTTGATTTGCGCAGAAGAGACGGTGGGACGAGCGATGTGAGCTCCTTTTGAAAGTCTCGTACTTGTGGTGCGGCCGAGATAACGGTGCCAGGGGCCGGAGCTGGCCGTGGTGTCGGCGGCAGTTGTGGAGGTCGCTGAGCCAATGTTTGTGCACTGATAGTGACTTCCTTCATTGGGCGAATGGGACCCTGTGAAGGAGGTCGTCGGGAAGAGCCCGGGACGTTGAGGGGCAGAGGATATGGTCTCGGTGGATATGCATTGAACGCTGGAGGGTATGGCAGCATCCCTGGAGGGCCGCCCATATAGGGAGCAGCAACCATTCCGGCTGAGCGCGAGAGTTGGCGTGACAGCAAGACACAGTTGTTAGATAAGAAAGTGAGTAGCCCATTCGGCTATCTTGGATGGAATGTGCAGACCTCACACCGCATCAAGTGCTGCTGATCGAGATACATACGCATTCCCATGTACGGTGGATTCCACTGTGGCATGCCAGGGTGATACATGGGCTGCATCGGCCTCGGAAACGATGGTGCAGGCAATGGGCGGATGGGGCCGGGCGCCATTGGTCGAATCTGACTCGGACCAGCTGCAGCCTGCGCTGGCTTGGAGGCAGACGGCATGTAGTCGGCCTTGTTTCGAATCTCGGGCAGATCCAGGGTATTGAACACATGCGCTTCAACATCGGGAGCAGGTCCTGGGGGGAGAGGGATATCCAAGTCCTCGAAGGTGATGGGTGGCGGCTGTGGCTTTGTCTCCTCGACTGATGTGCATTGCAAAGTGTCAGCTGCAGGCGTTCGTTGCCGTAGATCGATCCCGAGCAGCGCTGCCTCAACATTGCGAGGCCGAGGATGCCATACACCACTGCGAAACAATGCCGAGCCCATACCAACAGGTTCTGGTGCCGATTCTGTTTGTTGCTCGGGCTCAGACTCGGGTTCTTGAAGGGTTGTGACTTGAACTACACCGCCTAGAAAGCCAAAGCGACGCTGTTAATATCAACGCGGAGCGACATGTGAAGCTGGTGCACGGCTTCATGTGCTTGGAAAGGCGAGCCGAGATAGCCGAGCGACACAATGGCTCGATGAATGAATGTCTGCATCCTGATTGACGCGAATGAGATATACGAGTCGGTATGCCACGGAGGACGAGTGACGGATCCTACCATCGGTACGCTCGATATATGGCTTTCCAGGAGGTGGTGTTCCAAACGGGTTCAGAGTCGGATGGTAGTATATCGACTTTGTCGGGTCCCTGGGAGGGGGCTTTGCCGGTGCTTCGGGAACTTTGACCGTCTGGCGAGCGAGCCCGAGTTTCTATACGAGTAGCCGGCGTCAGTGCAATTGCTCCAGGAAGACGAGTCGAACGACGGGCCAACATGCCCACCGATATACCTCTCGTGCCGTCTGGATGGCTTCGAACTCTTCTTCAAGCTCCTTCTTTCGAGCGATCAGGGACTTGTCCAGAGTGCCATCGCGATCTGTTACGGGGAGACATAGGGTTGAGCCAAGCTCCCAATGGCGCATGGGAGTGCCATTTTCAATCGAGACGGAGCCAGCAGGAGATTGGAGAGTGCTCTGCGCTCTACGCCCTATGCTCTCCTGAGGTACTGGGGATGTGCTTTCGTCTTGCCTTGCTGGAGGAGCGAGCCAAGTTCTTCCTGGAGTTTGCTGCTGTCCTTCTGCGCGGCCGAAACCAATCGTCCTCGCTTCCTGTCTTCCTTGTTCTGAATGCAGCACAGCGCAGAGTGCACATACAGCATATTCAGTGGGGATAGACTGCGAATCACTCTGCCCGTCGCTCTGGACAGGCATGGATATCCTGGCTGTGATCGGGCGTTCCGCCAAGCCTGTCCATTTCTCGAGGGATCAGCGCCCGAATGCTCGCGCCGGACGCACCTTTTTGAGCTCCTTCTTCTTCTGAAGCTTGCGGTAGAGCTGCAGCAAGACACAAGATCAGCGCTCTGCGATCGGAGGGCGGCGCTGGGCGATGCCGCCAGAGCGTTGCCTGTTTCCGGGCACACACACGGCCGCCCAGATCTGGGGCTCGATTTGCAGTTGTGCTGGCAAGCTGCTGGAGCGCCAGCGCAGCACCACATCAAAAACTGCTGCACTGCTACACTGCCGTCTTACGTCCGTCGGGTTGAGTGATTTTGATCCCTTTGCCATCGTCAGCGCTGTTGGCTTCGAGCCCGATCTTGGAGACTGACGCAGCCTCGATCAGGGCCGGTGCGGGCTGGTGCGGGTCGGTGTTTGCCCCAATTATCCGTTGCCGTCACGTGCTCTATGGCTCGATCCGGCTCCAGCCGGCTGGGCGGCGCGCCGGAGATTTCGCGGCTCAGCGATTCCCACGCGTCCAGGCCGGGCGAGATCCTCCATCCTCTGGTCCAAGGGCAACACCGAGAGCGCCGCCGCAGAGACCCTGACCCGGAGAGCACGAGGGGACCTGTCTCTCTTTCTCTCTGCCCCTTTGTCGGTTCTTTGGAGTGCCATCGGCCGCACATTGCCCACATCCGTGCTGCCGTGCCATCCACCACCATCTCGCCAGTCCTTCCTCCCACGACCCTCATCGGCATCACCGTCGTCCCGCCGCTGCCATTGCGTCCGCGGCAACCAAGTCCAGCGCGTGAGCTGCGGTCTGCTATTAGTGGCATACGGAAGAAGCGATAGTGCTTCTGCAAAACCCAGTGTCACTTCTGCTTGTATCGCTGTACCTCTATATCTGCGTGCCTGTGCTGCTGCAAACCAAGTGGGTGCATGCCCCCAAAGCTGGTTCTGGATAGGTAAGTCCCGGACGTCGCGTCTCTTTGGGCTTCTTTTCGTGTCTTCACCCAGTAACCACGGCTGCGTGCCCCCGTCCGGAGTACTCTCCGCTAGACCTGCTCTGGGTGTATCCGGGAGCACTTTTGAACTCGATGACTGCATTTGTGTCTGGTGGGAGCCAGCATGCATCTTCATGTCTCCTTGCGCCGTCCGCTGCACTGTTGGCTGCGTTGTTGGCTTTAGTGCGCTTGCGCACTGCCCGCGTCCGCCATGGCGCAAGTTTAACGACTCGCTATTGCTGGGGCTGACGACTGCCTCTGTCCCTTCCGTCGCTACTCTCTGCACACGCGCGCAATCACAACTACTCGTGTCGCATGGCTCGGCCGCCGACTGCACTATTCCATGCGATTTGCCCAACCCCACCATCGAACACTCGCCGCCGGCTCACCGCATCAAGACTCTCACGGAAAAAAAACTACCCTCCGCTTGACATTGTGACTTCTTCGAGCCCCGGAGAGCTCCCAAACGTCCCGCTTATCTCATCGCCACTCAGCGCTCCACTTCCGGCCCGACTAATTCATATCTCCCATCACCAAAGCATCGAGTCGATCGACGGGAAGAGCCGCCTATCGACCAGCTCAGCTGCCAGGGTAACTCCTATTCGCCACCATACGATCTCTCCGGAACACCGCACGTCCTCCAACCGCGCTTCTCGCAGCAGCACCAGCCATATTTCAAGAACAATGTCGCTTCGCGATCGCCCCGCGGTGTGGACAAAGTCGACCACGCGTCAGATCAACTACCCCTCGTCACATATCCTCCACGACAACTCTGGCACTACGCCGCCCGGGACCACTCCACCAGGACCGCTCGCAGCGCCTCATGGCCAGGGAGTCGTGACCACGAGCGGGCCTCTTATCCGCTCCTCGCTGTCGAGATCGGCGACCAAGCAGGGCGCCAGCATCGTTGATGTGAACGACAGCGGGCTCTCCGTGAACCTGATCGGCAGGAAGTTCAGCCACTCGCACATATCACAGCGCGCGGGTGCAAACCAGTCCGCCGACGGCGCCTCGATATACTCAAAATGGGATGAGCGCGGAGGGCGGGAGCACAACCTCCGTGGCCCGGTGATGCTCCAGATGTGTGTCCACTACATGTTTTTCTTGCCCGTGCTTGGGGTGGCCTCGGTCAATTGGGCACGGCAGATCCGCCTGTTCATGTGCGTATTTTACTTTTGCGCCTGCTTCTTTGTGCTGCAAATCTCGAGGCTCTCGTACAAGCGCAACCCAAACTCGGTAACGCCCCTCTATCTATCCCTGCCGCCACTGGTGCTGCTGCTCTTCATTTCTCGCGAAGCACACATGATCACGATGGTGCTGTGGTACGTCTCCTTTTTGATCATCTACCTCCAGTCCGGACACAACGAACTCCAAAAGCACCTGATCTACTACTCGGTCTTCTTTGTCGTGGCGTACTGCCTGAGCGTCGTCGGCATGAACTTTTTCTACGTCAACGGATGCTCCTCGGCATTTTGCGGCGTGGGTCTCAATCCCACGATTTCGGTTCCGCAGGAGGGCGTGCTCGCTGCCGCAACCGTCATGGTCGTGGGATGCTTTGTGATGCTCGAGCGGTTCGTTAAGATGAACGCCCAGATGCTCCTGGAGCGCGAGAACCATCTGCAGCAGCTGTACCAGTCCAACATCAATCTCAAACGCCAACTGCGGCGACAAAAGACCGACAAGCAAATCGACCTCGAGTCGCCTCTTGCGCGCGCAGTCCAAATTCTGAAGGAGGTCAAGGAGAACGGCGTCGAGCAGTGGGTTGGCGACGAAATCGATGCCGTCATCACGGTGCTTTCTTCCGACCAGCTCTACAATCCCAATCTCTACCAGAACGCCGGAGACTCGGATGTGCACGACTGGTTGAAGGATATGCTCTTGGCTGACAAGGCCCAGGACACGGCCCACCGCACGGTCTCGAAGCAGTCGTCCGCCGGATCGATGGGCGTCAGCATTCCGCAAATCGTCACCACTGCGACCCTGTCGGCGGATATGCCGTTCTTTGAGATGTACGAGCAGAACGTCAACAACATCAACTTTGACGTTGAGCAGCTCGAGACGGCTTCGGGACAGAGCCTCTACTACATAGCCTGGAGCATCTTTCGCCAGCACGGGTTCTTTGAGCAGTTCAATATCCCGGAGCCCATCTTTCTGCGCTGGCTCAAGAAAGTGCAGCACGGGTACCGGGGCACCAACCCGTATCACAACGCCGTGCATGCCTCGGATGTGACGCACTCGATGCACTTTTTCGTCACCCGCGCCAGAATATGGAGTGTCCTCACCCCCGAAGAAAAGCTGGCGTCGATCATTGCGCCAATCATCCACGACTACATGCACCCGGGAGTCAACAACGCCTTTCTGATCACGACCCGCGATGCGCTGACGATGCGATACAACGATCTTTCTGTCCTCGAGAACTTCCACTGCGCATCTGTGCTTGAGTTTACACAGGAGGAGCAGTACAACCTCTTTGTCAACATGACCGTCGACCAGCGGAAGCTCGTTCGCGAGATGGTGATATCGATGGTGTTAGCCACCGATATGGCGGCGCACTTTGAATGGATCGGCAAGTTCAAGAACAAAATGTCTGGATCTGGGTTCAATTTTGAAAACAAGGCCGATCGCAAGATCATGTTGAATATGGCGATAAAGTGTGCCGACGTCAACAATCCGACCAAACCGCTGGAGCAGTCAAAGCGGTGGACCGAGCTGATCATGGAGGAGTTCTTCCGTCAGGGCGACATTGAGCGGTCGCGTGGAATTCCCATATCCATGTTTATGAACCGAGAAACGACCGATATACCCAAGTGCCAGATTGTAAGCCGCAGACACACTCCTGGAACGGCGAAGTGCATGCGATCCGTGTGGATCGGGGTGGAGTGGAAGAGCTGCAGCAGTGGACAGGCCCTGAGCCTCCACCGTGACAAACAGCACCGCATATCGGTGTTGCTCGCGATGCAAAGGCTCAGCTGCTGCGACTGCACCGCCATTCTGCTGACACCTGAATACGCTCCATCCACCCGGTCTCTCTGCAGGGGTTCATCGACTTTATTGCACAGCCGCTGTTTGACGCATGGTACAGCTTCATGCAGGAAGACATTCAGATTCTCATGGATAACATCAAAGGCAACAAAAACTATTGGAAAAACAAGTCCGAGAAGGTGTCTTTTGGGCCCATCAAGCCCACGCCATCCTCAACAGAGAGCCTCAGCAACACTGCAAAGGCGAGTGCGCTAGCTATTCCTCCTGGGTCAAATATCCAGACAAGCGTCTCAACGCAGCAGATTACCAACACCAAGAGCAGTGACTCACTAGCGCGCTGAAGCCCCACATGCCCCCCCCCGTTGCTGTACAGTAACTGCTGAGCGAGAGAGTAAGGCATATCACAAGCGCTGCTGCACTGCAGACCCGAACGCTGCACCGATACAAAGAGCAGAGGCGCGGCTGGCTGTCAGCCTCTACGGTCTCGGTGATGGCGATCAATGTCCCCGACTGGACCAAACGCTGCGTGCATCACCGCCGTCGCGTGTGCTATCAGTTTACAATGGCCACAAAACGGGACACCTGTTTTATAGTTGATCAGCCGCCCATCTTTGGGTGGGAATACACATCCGTCATCCACAATGGCTACCCAGTTCGCAAACGCAGGGCGAGTGATATGGGGCAGATGTCCAGGATCGGCTACGCATCGTCCTGGCCAAACTGTGTGTTAACGATAGCAGCCACTGTTGTGCAATCAATTGAACCGCTCTGCCCCAACTGCATCCACATCAAAACGAGCACGCCATAACTTCTGGTGGTGGAACTGCCTGGAATAGCGAATGAACCTCGGATTTGTATTCCCACCCAAAGAGATGATCGGTTGATCAGCTATAAAACAGGCGTCCGATTTCATTTTGCGAGCGTTACAATCCCCGCAAAACGGTAACCCACACGAACGCTATGCCTCCTCGTGCTCTTCCTGAATGGCCCGCTGGCCCGTGCTCGTGTAGTTCTCTGTGACCATGTCGTTCAGACCCAAAACCTCATTTTGCTCCCAGGTCCGATCGAAGCTGCCAGAAACAAGTCACGGTTATCATATTGCCACATCGTGAAGACACAATGCTGGTGCAGAGCGCTGGCATAAACAATGCGGGGTGTTTTATCTCCCCGGTGTCGACTGAATCACGCGCTACTTACAACTCGATAGTCATGTTGGGGTCGTCGTCAGGAGCAAAGATGTTTTGCAAGTACTTTAAGGGGAAAGGGTGCCAGAGGAGTGTTAGTGGACTCATTGGCATCCGAGAACGATACAGAGATGGGCAAAGCAGGAGTGTGATATATCCACGCTGCTGAATGTGGATATCGACTTACCGAGTTGTTGAGTGGATCCTCGAGGACCAGGGTGAAGGGAATCTCGAAGTTGATGACCTGTATCGCAATCCAGTACAGTAAGCTCAGGAGCAATATCGCAGCGCGAGCAAAGCATCTCGGCTCGGCATCTCGGTTCAGCATCTCGATTGAGCTACCTTCTTGAGACGTTCGAGGAAGCCCTGGAAGCGCTCGCGGCGATTGGCCTCCGACGAGTCACCATCAATGAAAGGAGTTCTGTTGTCCAGCTCCTCGTGGACCTGGCTGAGCAGACCCTCGATGGTGGTGAACCGACCACCAAGTGTGCCGCTATCGAGTCGGAGGTCGACCTCGGGAATGTACAAGCCGCACGTCTCAGACTGGGGCGGTTTCAATGGTTGAGTGTTGGTCATTCCGTCCCGACATGAAAGGCCCATGGCCGCGACAATAACTGATCAGCGAATGGATGGTCCACTCGACACGGCTGCCCGCAAGCATGGCCACGCCCAGCGGGAACTGCAAGCGATGGCAAATGACAGCATCGATAGCTGTACCTTCAGAATGTCACGGTTAAGGTCCTCGGAGTCAACGAGTTTGAGGGTGATACGCTTGCCCTTTTCGGAGATGGCACCGCCGGCCTTGACTTCGTTGCTCTTGTATCCACAGGCGTCACAGACAGTGGCCATGATGACGACTTCCTTGAAATGGGGAATGTCTGGATACGCATGAAGGGAAGGGGTGTGGATCAGGATAGAGTCGACGGTCGTGCCATTCTCGGGGGCTCGGGCAGTATCCGTTGCACGGGATATGGCCACCGGTTCAGCTGTCGACTGGGGCTCCGGACTCACCAAGCATGTGCATGTTGGTAGTGCAAGGGGCGTTGCAACGAGAGCAATTGCCCTCGAACTGCATGACCTCTCGAGCGAAATCGTCAACGATATCGGGCTCCTCGACTTGCAGACCAAGCTGTTCGCTTTGCTCGCGGGTGCGGGCGTAGTGCTTGATCTGCAGCGCCGGATCGGGGTTGGGAGCGCATAGGTTTTCGATGTAGCTGTTGCCGGCGGGATCGTCGAGGATGAAGGTGAATGGAGTCTGGCCCTCCCGGAGATCCTGGAGTTTCTCAATGATCGCTTGAATGGCTTCGTAGACGGCAAAGTCCTGGAGCTGTACCAGAGGGGTGGTCGATCGGATGGGTCAAGGTCGAGATCAAGCCAAACCAAGCCACCTGATGCGATCAAATCAAGGGCGACACACAGCCCGTGGATATCCTACCAAGCGCTGGGGTTGATCCTGGCTGAGGCCATCGACAGCACGAGACAAAATGCCCTCGACAGTGCTCAGCACACCACGCTGAGAGTCCGGCGGAATCTCAAAGTCAAGCTCCTCGAACCGCACAGAAGCAGAGTCTGCCTTGACGACCTGGCGGTTAAGATCCTGCAATAGGTCGTAACGGAATCGTCAGGCGGCTGGTCGATCCGCTGTCCGTCGATCGATGGGCGAGTCGGCCGATGGGCCAGCCCATCCACCAGACCTATCGATGGGCCTTGTATCGAAGAAAAACAGCTGGCTGGCAGACTGGCGGACGCATCGCGCAAACCAGCGCGGATAGCGGGAGCCTGGGTGACCAGAGAGCAAGTCGCTGGGGGTTTGGGCAGCGCAATTCGGTGCCGCCTGGCTCCAACTCGGCGAGTGCCAATGAGCACTACAGCAGCGGAAACGTACGTACATCATGGCCGTTGATGCGGCAGGAGAAGGTGCAGCCCTTCTCGGCAACGGCTGAAGCCGATTGGATTTCGCTGTTCTTGAAGTTGCAGTGAGGGCATTCGAATGCCATCAAAATGATATCGCGGAAGTGCGGGATGCTGGTGAGGAGCAGCCGGGTAATGCCGTTCTCGCCACAGTTCATGCAATAGGACTCAATCTCGGTCACGGGATTGTCCGAATTGATGGGATCGAAGAGCGGGTTGTGGCCGACGGCTTGCTGTGGCTCGGTCATGGCGAAGGATATTCCGATACGACAAAGACGAGACGGAGAGGGACGACACTGGGCTTGGGCGATGGACTCGCGGTGGCTGGCTTGGTGTTGCGGCGATCAGGACCAAGATCGAGTCTCGATATATCTCGAGATGCGGCGGAAAAAAAAAATGGTGGGGTTGCTGGGAACACGAGGCGGGCTGCGGTCTGTCGCTGACGCGTGTGACAGACAGCACCGCCACCGGGCGCGCAGCAGGCCGCCTTGCGACAAGAAGGATCTGGAGCAATCGCGGTGACCGAGCCAGGAGGGACGGCCGTGGGAACAGCAGCGTCGGGAGTGTGCCGTGGACTTGTATGTATTGTCCAGGAAGACTCCGTGGAGGTCGATGAGCCTGCTTTGCCACCGGAGGAGCCGCTGCTATTCGCGCCGCCGCTGCCAGGCGGCGCATCCGCGCAGAAACAAGTTGCTCAACGCCCCGATGCTGGTGCCGATTTTGGCCGCGTCTTCCTTTCGGGCTTGGGGCCCTTGCCAGTCTTGTGGTGGATCTCGACGGTGCTTCCCAGGAGCATGGGCCCTATGTCCTTCAGGTGCGCGATGCCATCGGCTCGTAGGTGCGGTCGCGGGTGGGCTTCTCCAGGCGTGCCGGCTGCTTTGGACACCCTTTGGATGTCCATCAGCGGGAGGGCATGTTTGGAGGCGGGTGCGCTCTGCGGACGCAGTCGCTTGGAGCGATTCACCCACGACCTCACATCTCCGAATGCGCTGTGAACTTGTTCACGCGGAGGGGCTGGCAGTACATCCTCCAGACCAGAGTCTTGGTCTGATTTTGGATGGTATGGGTCTGCGCCGTGTCTCTTGCCCTCGCTCGGGTCCATTCCTGCCTTTTCTCCTCTGTGCATGTTACTGTCCGTCCGGTGCGGCAAGGAGAGCTGGTTCTCCGAAGGTCGAGGCGTCCATCGGGCACTGTGCAGGCCAGAGTCGTGCGATCCGAACTTGCTGCTCAACCCTAGCGATGTGGATGGTCTTGGATGATGGACGCCGTAGTCGGAGACACGCCGGGGGGTCTCGGTGGTTGGGCTGAGAGCCTCGCCAGCAATCGATTCGGTGTTGCCGTCTTTGCTCGAGTCCAAAGACCGCTGGCTCCTCGGCATCTGTGGGCTACCGACACTGGGCATCGTGATGGGCCCTTCTCCGTCGCCGGTGACGCCACTGGCAAAGGCAATGATGTTGTTGATCAAGTTCTCACGGGCAGAGATCCGCTTCAGCCACTCATCTCTGTCCTCGGGCCCGACGAGCTGGAATTCGACATCCGCCGAAACGAGCCGTTAGCTCCCACAGCCAACTACCTCCAAGACATGCCATACCCCCACAGTGCCCAATGATTGGTATGGGTTTGGAACGGTCAGCCGCACCTCATCGTCCAAGGGCATTTCGCACTTTTGTGCCTGAATGTCACTCAGACAATCGTAGAGGGTGTTCAGAACTGCGTTCTTCCTGGCCGGAATGGACTCGCTGGAGAAAATGGCGGTCAAACAGGCGTCATCGCGTTGATGCACTGAAGCGCACGCTAGCGACAGCTTGGATATGGCCATGTGGATCGGAATCATGCGCAACGAGTGCAGCTACGCTTCAGATACGGGCTGTTTGAGCAACTTTGCGCCTCAAGGCAGATACTCACGTTGCTCGCCGTTGTTCCATTTTTTCCTTCGACAAAAGCATGCTGCGGAGCCGGTGAATGTCCTGACGACACTTTGCGTGCAGCTGGGCACCTTCGTTGCATGGCTTCTCTATTGTGCCAACAAGGACAAGTATTAGACATGTGCAGACCACATCCGACAGACTGCGATGATGTGCTCTGGCGATGGACTGCGGAGTGCCGGGTTGAATGCGATTGCGGCCAATGACGATAATAGAGCGACTGAGAACGGACCCTGTGACTCCTCGGCTGTGGGAGGATCAGAGACAAGGATGGTCGGAGCGAATACAAGGCTCTTTGGGACCGTAGTCGATGCATTCCACTTGGGCTTGGTAAAGTCGGTGTTTTTGCTGGGAACAAAATAGGCCGACTGCGGGTGAGTGCAAGATGCGGATGCTCGTTGCGATAGAAGCAGTGCGATGGGCTGCCGCCTTGTCTTTGAGCTGGGTTGTACTTCCCAGCAACGGCACGATATTCTGCGCACGTACCACCACTCCTCCCATGTTCCGTTGCTCAAAGCCGAAAATCGACCAGATGCTAAAATAGCTTCAGGATCGACAGCTTGCGCTCCAGACAAGGTCTGCAGCACTTCACATTCTTGCCCGCTCGTGTCCTCGATGTATGGGGGCTGAGACTCGCCCTCGATATGAGGCTCATTTGGGCTCAGCTCAGCTGCAGCACCAGCGTGAAGCGATTCGGAGTCCTCATGATCAGACGGTTCAAGCTCGGCCCGGTCACTTGGAGACAATAGAGAAAATCCAGAGATGCCCTCCGAGTCGGTGGCAAGATTTGTGCTTCGTTTTGTTAGCCTGGCAGATCGACTGCATCCTTCAAGCCAATTGATTTTGTCATCCCGCTGCGCCAATACATCGGACAGCTCTGCGACTTTTTTGTGGAGGGCCTTTACTTGCAGATGACGTTTGGCGATATCTTGGAGGAGGATTTTGTGCTCTGCCACGGCGTTGGACTTGAACAATCGCAGCTCGGTTACCTCGGTCAAAAGCTTCCCTCACATCAAGAGCATCGAGGATGGGGATCAGGGCGAGAAATCAATGTTGAAATGCCACCAGACATGAGAAATGGGTCAGTCGGTACCAAGAAGGATGTATCTCGGTAATATCTTGGCGCTGTGCCAACATCGAGCACTCGAGAGCCCCAGAGGAGGCCAGTGCAAATACCTGGCTGTTCTGAGCGGCCATTCTCGTATTTTCATCTTTCAAGAGACCGTTCTCTCTCGTTAGGGCGAATATTGTTGCGTTGCATCCATCGTGGCAAATCCGCTTCAGGACATGGAGAGCAATCGATGGCCACAAGCGGATCGATCAGCGACACAACATAGTCACTAACAGCAGCGGTTCCACGGCATCATGAGCGGGCCTGGACTCAACTTGGAAACCAAGCCAACCCACCTTTTCGTATTCAGCGACCACGGCGGCTCGGGTGACGTTCCGGACTGTCTCGACATTGCGTTGGTGTAGCTCCATGAGCTGCTTTTGCTTCTCTGGGGGAGCCCGTTTTATGGACAAATGTCCGGTGAGTGCGTGAACCAAACCATTCCTCGTCAAACGCCGCTCGGTTTCACCTATCAAGTAGCGCACAGCAGCCAGAATAGGGACAGTGCAATCTTGTGTCGAATCTCTGATGATCCCCAAACTTGGCAGGCTGCCGCCATCTCAGTAATCAAGAAAGCGATGCCAACTCCCAATCTGCAACGGCTGGACTCGCACAGATCTTGCTCGCCTCCACGACTCCATGGCATACCGTTGTTGTTCTTTTCGATATATGTGTCAATGTCGTCAAGGACTTGGGACAGCTTTTGATGGGCCATTCGCAGCGACAACAGTTTCCCAGACTCTTTGTCGCCTCGGAACACCTTCGAGTTTGGTCGACGTGCATTGATTTCAACCGAAGGGCGGATCACATTCTGGAAGAACGCCCGCAGTCTCCCTGGGCCCATAGTCGTGCTCAGTCGGTCCTGCGCAAGAGACTCTGGTTCACCGACTTGGAGACGGGACTCTGGGTTTCGTCCGGCTGTGTCTCCAACCGGCTCCGACACTGAAGAGTCTTTGAGGATCCCATCGACAAGAACGCTGGAGAAACTTGGTCGTTGCGATAAGCCGCGCTTCTGGGTAATGGGACTTGTGGAGCCCTGGCGACTGGCGGTGCTAGGGCGTGGGTGATGTGGGCTTGCGTTTGGGCTGTGTGGCTCGCCATCATGTTCGGCGATCGCCGAGGTGACCAGAGATCGGTCTCCATATCGGGAGGAGCGCATTGTCTCTGAGAAAGAAGATGTTCCGCTTTGGTGGGCCGAGGCTGAAGCCTCGCGAGAGCGGGTCCGGAAATCAACAAAGGCAAGATCAGGCGGTCGCTCGTCTTTCTTTTGTAGCGTTGACATGTCAAAGTTGCTGGTAACGTGCGCCCACGCCTGGAGCTCGTCCATGTTCTCCGATGCCACCAGCACCTGGTCGTAAAACTGGGCTTTCACAACGGCTGTGTCGGGCGTCGTGGGGGTGTTCATGATTTTCGAGGCCTTGACGATGGCCATGAAGCCATCGGAGACTCCGTAGTGGGCCGGAGGCTCCGTTGTCGACCGGCTGACGGACGAGTTGCGGGATGGGGAGTGGCCGGTGACCGAAGGTGATCTCGAGGATATCATATCGACGATGCCGATGAGACTTGGTTTCCGTGATCCGGTCATGCGTGGCGTTTTTGGTATTGGTGTCGACGCTTTGTCAGGCTCGGACTCTGGCGGAGCCTGTGGCTCTTTGGGTTTGGTGCTTGGAGCTGCCATGGAGAACGAACGTGTGAACTGTGTGGGACTTGGGAGGGGCTCATGCGAGGCTGACAACGGTTTGTCGATTGGAGATGGGCCAGGTGTCCCTAACGTTGGGTTGGACACGGATGTTACTGGGCTTGTTGGGACAGAGAGGGCCGAGAAGGTACCTGAAGCCGGTGCAAGCGAGCCTGCCGAAACCGAGTCCGGAATCTGCTTCGGTGCTTCGCTCACAGAAATCCGAGCGGACAGCTGCTGGTCCGAAGCTGCCAACACGGGTACCGATGGAGATAAAGTCGAGGGACTGGCGAGTTTAGCATCTGAGCTCGACGAAGGCAGAAAGTCGAGTGGTACTTTTGACTCGAGAATGGAGGGCGATGTGAGACTCTTGGTGACATGGGGCGTGTGCTGGGCTTTGTGCGAGGTGATGATGGGCAGCGGGCGGGGCCTGGTGGTGTTTGAATCGGATGCCTCTGTCGAGCCGGCGGCCAACCCACTCGTGAGCGAGGAGCGTGGGGACAGTGAAATCGATGCGCCAGCAACAAAGGGCGGCGTCGGCTCCAGCGGATGGGTCGAGCTGGAGATGGAGCTGTTGCTGTTGGACGGGATGGAGCCAGTGCCGACGACAGCAAGAGAGCGAGCCCGACGAGCCCCCGAGACACCCATATCTCGCGTTTGAGGTGGGCCTGGTGCATCGTCTGCAGACGGTATTCCCGCGAACGTCACTGACTTTTGAATAGATTCGACAGGCGGATGGGGCAGCGATGAAGTCGACGAGGATTCGATCACATCGGGGAGGTCACGGTCATTCATCTCGGTTACTAGCGAGCACGGGCCAGGAGGTGGATGTGAGGCAGAGGCGAGGGATGTGTCTGAGCGGCACAGGCCATCTGGGCTCCTCCTCCCAAGGGCCAGTGATTGGCGAAGGGGCCTTGGCCATGATGCTCCGAGTGATCCATGGGCAGGACCGTGGGAAACGCGGGCCAAGCCGGGGCGGATGATAGGGTTGCGCCGCAGGGCTTGTCGCCAGGGCTTTTCCTAATGCGGCCGGCTGTGTCCGCGGCTCTCGCGTGGCCGCGGCGCCTCCTCGCGAGGCACGGCCAGTCGCCCTCCTGTTCTCTTGCTGCTCGTTTCCTGCTCGCTTGCTGTTCGTCTGCTCGCACCGCTGTCGACGCCGAGCATCCTCCGGCCCACCACCCGACCGCCAACGACAGAACGCATCCCGCGGTGCCCATTCTGCGGCTCTGTCTGCTTGGTCCTGACCCGCCTGTCACTCCGGGACCCTACGTGTCGCTCCGTCGCTCTCCTCTCGGGCGGCAGTGTTCGCCAGCGTCGAATCGCAGCGCATCGTGTTGCCCATCCGAGCCGGGCTCTACCGACGCTTGCATCCTCCGCATCGCCACGCCAAGCCAAGGCCGCTCTCGCTGCCCTAAAATTTCGGCCCAAGTTGCTCTGGGCTTTGGTCACCCGGATCTTCCACCATGTTCGACACGCTGCTATGCTGCGGCTCATGCTACAACCATGTTACCATGGTCAACAACGTCTTTCCCAGCCAGCCTGGTGAAGAGGGCCCCAAGCCAGCGAGTCTGTCGCTGCTCGTCAACTATGCACAGACAAAACCCCACAAGTTAACCAAAATCGGCGTCTATCTCGAAAAGCGGCTGGCCAAGGACAAACGAAGAGGCAAAACCGGGTGAGTGGAACGCCGATGCAGCGGCTGCAGCCTTCACCGGAGCCGCATCCGGAGCAGCTGTCCAGGAGCTTGCCTTCCATATCCTTAGCAGTACCGGATGGCGTTGGCACACCCGCTCCGTGCCCTCCGCTGCCTCCTCCGCCGTCCTGGAGAAGCATCGGGGCAGTATCTCCATGCGTGGTGCGTCTCGTTGGGATCGATGCTCAAGCGACCGTCTCTTGTCTTGCTGAAACGCATACCGGTCTCCTCTCAGCTACATCAAAGTGACTCTCGCCATCCTCAACAAGCTGCTGGCTGAGTGCCATACCCATCTGAACCTGATTTCAAAGTACACGCTGAGGATCGTCATGGAGATTCTGGACTATCCGGATACCGAGCTGATGTTGGATGCCACGAGCACCGTACGTGTCTGCTCTGGAGCTGTGCTATCGATTGCGTGTCGTGCAGCCAGTCAATCGACTGGGCCGTTCATCCGCTGCAGCCTTCTCGGCCCATTGCTCAGAGCTAGCAGCGACCACTGCGTGCTCTGGATATCTCGGACAATTCGCAACGATGGCGTCACGTCCGATGCGCCTTTTCACACATCCACTCTCCTTATTGCCTTCCACAATGCAGTTTGTGATCTTCAGCGAGTACTACCAGCACGAAATCACCGACCCCGAGTTTGTTCGACTGTACGTGGAGCTTGTTGGCAAGTTCTGCGACAATTGCGAGTGCAACTCCACAGACTCGCTGCTGAATCACAAGTAAGCGTACTTTGCCAACTCTGCGCTTGAGGGTCGTGCTTGCGCATTGATTCCCGTCATTGCACACGGACGCTCGTTAGTGCATCGAGTGCCAAGCTGCGTATGCCAGTGCACGCTGAGCGTGGCTCAGATCAGTGATCAAGCCCCATGCCTTTGACGAATGCGCCGCTGACATGCTTGTTTCGCCTCCGCTGGCATCCATCGATAGAACTCGAATCTCTGGATTGAAGGCCATCCAATCGATCGGATCCAACGACAATTTCCTCAAAGATGCATCGGTCGAGCAGCTGGTCAAGCGCATGATCCCATCCTCCCTGCACAACCTAACCTACACACAATCGAATCGAGATCCCCCTAAGGCCACGTAAGTCTTCTTGCGAGTCGGAGTCTATGGAATGTGCCAAGAATCGTCGGCACGGAACATCAACAGCATCCGTCTCTCGATTGAGATACGAGCTTTGTTTAGATCCAAACCGCATCGTGGGGTGTGTTGCCTTGTTCAGCATGCATTTGTCAACGGTTTCTCATCCCGCCTTCTCAATGCGGTAGCATGAATACTGCTATGATGTCGCACTCGCGCGCCTCCGTGATCGATCACCTCTTCAACGACGATGAGCTGCACCAGGTTGCCTCGAGCTTTTTGAAGGAAGTGTTCCGGCGAACAAATGTCAACAACATCAAACTGCTCTCCGACACGGTCTTTGGGTAGGTTGGCGATCTTGCGATATCCCGCATGATGCCATGATATGGAGTGCCATGATGCAAAATGCCATGCCCATACTATGATGCCCCTTATTTTGTTGTCTGCATTCGCCAGACTTTCCTGCCCGGAAACCTGCCGCATGTTTTCCAAAGAACAGTCGGCATTAGTGGCAATTCGATTGCCACCCCCCACACTTGCTGACGAGACAACGTTGCTGACGAGACAACGTTGCTGATGAGACAACGCGCATATGCTCTCGGTTTTACCACCCAGCTTCTTCTCGGAAAACAAGGCGTGGAAGGCATCCGAGAATGTTATCCGGGCGTTCGAGATCATAACGAGTGCCGTTCCCGTAAGTCAAGCATCGTAGACTGTGTGTGCATCCGCATGGCCCAGGCCATCGTGACGCTCGAAAACCAGCATCTGTATCACAGTCCTCATAACCATCCCTCCACCGCTCTGAAACTCAGGATCAATACCGCCACGTTCTCATGAAGCGGATTCTCGAGCTGCTCAATCATGAGGTTGCTGGAGAAGATGCAGCTCGATCCACGCTCGTCCAGACCTTGACGCTACTGATTGCGGCCGGTGGAAGCTCGGCGGGTCTGTCGCCTATGGAGCTTCTCGAGGCGCTCGTTCGGCACCTGATGCACACAGTCACTGTTGGACACGGCGATTCCGTGACTGAAACCAGGAGCCAGCAGCGTCTGATCGAGGCCATTGCTGCCATGAGCAAAAACATTGCGTATCCCGAGCAGCCCAACGAGATCCTTGTGTATTTGATCAACCGCCTCGCGATCGACCCAGCGGCCCCAACGACCACCACCCCGGACGATCAGCAAAACTGCACGCGACTGGTGCTTTTCAAGACCATGAACTGCTTCTTGGTGGAGCGCATTGAGATGCTGACCAAGCGCGACTCTCCCAGTGGCGGTCTGGGGCAGACACGTCGCCAGTCATTTATCCGCTCTCCCTTCGACATGAATCTCCTTGTGCCACTGCTCAAATTTTACTACGACAATCGCTCAGGTGGGACGCTAATGGGTGGAGCATAGAGCTGGATCGCCCTGACACCGGAAACACTCAACGCTTTCACTGTTGATCGGAGCGCAGCCGATTGACAGCACCTGACTCATCATCATACATTCGATAGATGTGCGACATGGATTTCACAAGTTCATGTATTCGCTGATGACCCTTGAGGGGATCGAGTCTGGGTAGGTTTCCGCCGCCAGCACGCGGCTCACGGCTGTCCTTCCCATCCTCGAGCGCGGAGGTCAAGCAGCTTTTACATCAGCCGTGACTAAACTGTGCTATCGCCCTGTGTAGCTCTGTGTATTCTCCTATCGCCGATCGATTCTGTATCACGCTCTTCCGCACCCTCTACGACTATGCTCAGAATCCATCGAATCTGCCTGCCGACTACGTCGCCATCGGACTGAGCTTTTCCAACTCACTCACGCGCTACTACGGCGAGGCCCTTCTGGGAGTAACCCCTGTGCTCTTCAAGCTCCAGGTGCGCACTTTTGGGCAGGGACGAGTCGATACGTATGCGAGCGCGCTTGAAATCCCAGTGGCAGGCACCATGGAGGCACCATGGGTGTCCAAAGTCTGCTTGTCCCAGCGCTCTCAAAGCACCCGTGAACTTACCGGCAGAGGCCACGATGTCGGTTGCTTGCTGATTCCCTGCTCATCGCGGTTCATCCAGGCATTGCTTCAGCAGGGAGCAATTGAGTTCCCGCGACAGCAGCGCGGCCTCAACAATGTTATCATCGGGGTGTTCTTGCAAGCCGCTAGCATCTTCAAGAACGCAAGTCTTGGCGCATATGTGGAGCAGGTAGGCATTTCGTCATGTGTCCTTTCAGCGGAAGGCCCAGCGAATGTGTCTGATGGATCCAATCGGGGCTTATTTTGTCAGGTTCAGCATGAGCTGTCAACCCACCAG
>NW_026516424.1:0-47747 GCF_025602895.1 Polychytrium aggregatum
TGGACTGAAAGCCTTCGTGGAAGAGCGTGCTGCCGAGAGTGCTTCCCAGGGCACTTCCAAGTGGATATTCGAACCCATCGATCAGCAGCGACGCCGCAGACCGGAACGAATCGTGTGAATACCGGTCATCGGGCAGTCCGTCAGGCGATAGGGCCTTTATGGTCGGCGGTGGTGGTGGCTGACCTGGTGTCAGTGCACCGCCGCTATCCGAGAGCGAGCTGTTGCGGTTCATGAGCTTGCGCATGGCCAGCGGCATGAGCGACTGGTTCACAAAGTACGATCCACGGCGACCGCCCGTTTGCATCCGCGCTTGGACCTGCGCCTGGGTCTGGGACTGGGTCGACCGCGTCGATTCGGTGCGTCGGAATCGAGACGGAAGGGCCGTGGAGGTGCTCGGCCTGGTGGAAAGCGAAGGCTGCGGCAGAGAGGAAAGCCCACCGAGCGCGGTGAGGGACAGACGAGGGAGCTCCGTGTAGGTGTCGCTCATCTCCTCCTCCTCTGCATCCGAATCGCCGACGACGGGGACCATGATGCGTCCACGACTGCCGATCCGAATCCCGTGGAGTGTGATGATCATGCACGTTGGGAACACGTGTGGACTGCTGCGCGTGATGCACCGTGAGTCATGTTTGTTTGTCTTGGCGTGTATTCCCTGATTGGCTGGCGCCGATGACTCTTACTTCGCCTCCGACTGCGCTGTGCTTCGCCCCTCTCTCTAGCAGCTCCGCCTCCCTCGCACCCCCATCTCGTCCCTCGTTTGTCGCTCCACCCCTCTCGCCCACTTTCGCCCTTCGGTTTCCCTCTTGGCTATAAAGCCCCTCCTTTCTTGCACCCATTTTGTATCTGCAGTTCGAACAACACTTGTTGTTATCTGATAAGTCGTAATATAGCTTATCGTTGTTCGCCAAGCACCTGGTCGTCCAGTGTCGTTGCTTGTCGTGGTCCTCACATATTGTTCGAACTCCCTCTCTCTGTCTGACCACCTGCTTGGCTGAGGCTTCGTTGCTGCCCTCATCCTTCTATTCTCTGTTGTCTTCCCTGCATCCTCGCTCCCCACTTTCAAAGCCCACATGGACCAACTCCAGGCCCAAATCGTTGCCCTCCAGGAGGAACTGGTTCTCCTCCGGACCACACATTCTTCCGCCGCCCCACAGCTCCCGCACATGCCGACCCCGGACAAGTTCGACGGCACCAGGTCAAAGTTCCGCCCCTTCGTCAACCAGTGCCGCCTGCTCATGATGCTCCAGGCATCCAGGTTCCCGTCCGAGCAAGTCAAGGTGGGTTACGTCTTGAGTTTGCTCACTGGTCCGGCCCTCCAGTGGGCGACTCCCTTGATCGAGTCGAACGATCAAATCCTGCACTCGTTCGACTCGTTCATGGAACGCTTTCGCCAAGCGTTTGACGATCCCGACCGCACCCACACTGCCGAGCTGCTCCTTTCCTCCATGGCACAGGGCAACCGCTCGTGCATGGATTATGCCTCAGAGTTCCTCCGCGTTGCCGCCGACCTTCCCTGGAACGACGAAGCCAAGATCTCCGCCTTCCGCCGTGGCCTGTCGAGGGAGATCAAGCAGCGCCTCTCCTTCATCGACCCTCTCCCTCTCCGCTTGGTCCCGTTCGTCGAGCGTTGCCTCAAGATCGATGCACGCATCATCGAGCTCAACAACGAGCTCCGAAACACTGGCCCTGTTTCCTTCGGCACCCAGGCCTTCAACTCCCGCACCCCGTCCTTCCAGCCGCCCGCCCAGGAGCCTCCGGTTCTCTACTCCGAGCCGATGCAGATCGACGCCGCCGTCGTCAGCCGCCTGACCCCCGAGGAGAAGAACCGCCGCTTCCAGGAGCGCCTCTGCTTCCGCTGTGGCAAGCCCGGCCACGTCGCCAAGTCCTGCCCCCTCAAGTCCGGCTCCCGTGCTCCCGCCTCTGGTTCCCGCTTCCCCGGCTCCCGTCCTCAGGCTCCCGGCTCCCGTCCCCGTTCGAAGGTTGTCCGAACCATCGTCTACGATGATGGTGAGGAGGAACACTTCGAGTCGGGAAACGACCAGGCCCAGATCCAAGTGGAGGCTTAGATCTGGAGCCGTCTCCCCTTCCTCCAGAAGCAAGCGTCGATGGTAAGGAGCATGAGGTAAGTGTCGAACGCATGGCTATGTGTGGAATGATCAATGTAGTCGGTGGTGGATCGCACTCTGTCAAACCCGCCTCTTCTAAGGGCACATCTGGCTCCCAGATGTCTTTGACAGAGCTCCCGATCTCCACACCACCTGCGAACTTGGTCATCTGCTCGAACCATGCTGCCGACACTGATCTCTGCTCCGAGCCTTCTTCGTGCGTCTCGTCGATTTCTTCGTCTTCTCCCGTTTTCTCCGCTTCTCTTGTTCTCCCTTCTGGTCGCTCCCTCTCTTGCCAACTTCTCGTCGATTCTGGTGCCTCCGGCAACTTCATCGACGAGAGCTTTGTTGACCGCTTCTCGGTCCCCCTCGTTTCCAAATCCACTCCCCTCCCTGTCCAAGGTGTCGATGGCCAGCCACTTTCTTCCGGCCCCATCACTTTTGAGACGGAACCCCTCAAGATTGTTCTTGGGGACTACACTCAACACCTTTCCTTTGATGTCATTAAGTCTCCCCACCAACCTGTTATCCTTGGCTATCCCTGGCTGCAGTCCATCGAACCCAGGTTCCACTGGGCTCGTGGACTCCTTTGCCTTCCCCGTCCTGCAAACCACATCCTCAAGGTTGTGGATGCCTCTTCCCTCCCTTCCGTTTCTTCCGTTTCTCCTTCTCCCCTTCCTCTTGTTGGCGACACACCCAATGTTTTCCCTCGTGCCTCTACCGACACCACTGTGGTGCTCGCTTCTTCGCCTCGCACCGTTTGTACTCGCGAAGATGATCAGAATAAAGTGATCGCTCAACGTTATTCTGATTGTGTTCCGAGTGAGGTGCCCTGTTCCTGTGCTGCTCGTCCTGGTCCCTCCGGTCTCGTCTCCGTCCGTCCTGGTCTCCCCGGTCCCGTTGCTCCCAGCCCCGCTCCTGTCCGTGTCCAAGCGATCAGGTACAAGTCGTTGGAGCAGTCCGTCCTCGACACACAGTCTAGCCCCGACCCCCTGACTGTGTTCCAAGTCCTCGTCCTTCCTGCCACCGATCCGGATCCGACGCCCCTCTCGACGTCGATCCCCGAGGAGTACAAGTCGTTTGGCTCAGTCTTCTCGAAGCAGGAAGCCGATTCGTTGCCCCCGCACCGGACGTACGACTGCCCGATCGACCTGGAGCCCGGCAAGACCCCCAAGTTCGGACCGCTCTACTCCCTGTCAGAGCCCGAACTCAAGGCCCTTCGTGAATACCTCGACGACAACCTCGTCAAAGGGTTCATCCGTCCTTCGTCCTCTCCCGCCGGTTCTCCGATCCTTTTCGTCAAGAAGAAGGACGGCTCTCTGCGTCTCTGCGTGGACTATCGCGCATTGAACACGATCACGGTCAAGAATCGTTACCCCTTACCGTTGATCAATGAGATGCTGGACCGAGTCCGGGACGCGAAGGTGTTCACGAAGCTGGACCTCCGCGGGGCCTACAACCTGCTGCGTATCCGCGCAGGCGACGAGTGGAAGACGGCCTTTCGCACTCGTTACGGCCAGTTCGAGTACTTGGTGATGCCCTTTGGACTCACCAATGCTCCGGCCACCTTCCAGCACTTCATCAACGATGTCCTTCGTGATGAACTGGACAACTTTGCGATTGCCTACCTTGACGACATTTTGATTTACAGCGCTGACCCCACTCAGCATGCAAATCACGTCAAGCAGGTCCTGGCCAAGCTCCAGGCTGCAAAGTTGTACTGCAAGCTGGAGAAGTGCGAGTTCTCCAAGGACAAGGTCTCATTCCTCGGCTACGTCATCTCGCCCAAGGGTATCGAGATGGAACGAGCAAAGCTCTCCGCCATTGTCGACTGGCCCGTCCCCCGCAATGTCTCCGACCTTCGCTCCTTCATTGGGTTCTCGAACTTTTACCGTCGCTTCATTGACGGATATGCCAAGATCGCCGGTCCGCTCACGCTCCTGTTCAAGAAGTCCCAGGTCTTCCGCTGGTCCCCCGACGCCCACAAGGCTTTCCAGTCCCTCAAGGAAGCCTTCGTCTCCGAGCCCGTCCTTGCGCACCCCGACCCATCCAAGCCCTTTGTCGTGGAGTCTGATGCCTCAGACTTTGCGATCGGATGCGTCCTGTCCCAGCGCGGCTCCGATGGCCACCTGCACCCGTGCTCCTTCCACTCCCGCACGCTCATGGATGCTGAACGCAACTACAGCATCTATGAGAAGGAGCTCTTGGCCATCAAGGAGGCTTTCGAGGTCTGGCGACACTACCTCGAAGGTGCCCAACACCCAGTCCAAGTCCTTACCGACCACAAGAACTTGGAATACCTGGCGTCGGCCCGCATCCTCAACCAGCGACACGCCCGGTGGTCGCAGTTCCTGTCTCGGTTCGACCTCCGGATCCAGTACCTCCCCGGTCCAAAGAACGGCAAGGCCGACGCTCTCTCCCGCCGCCCGGACTACGTCCCTCCGTCCGCACCTGTGTCCAAGGAGCCTCCCCCGTTGCTGCCACCTTCGTCGTTCGCCTGTGCCGTCCGTCGCTCCTCGGATGCAAGTTCCACTCGCCCTGTGGACTTGCTCAAGCTCATTGCCGAGGAGCAACCCAAGGACCCGTCCCTGGACCAGCTCCGCAACGATCCCAAGTATGTCCTGAAGGATGGTCTCCTCACCTTCATGGACAAGATCGTTGTGCCCGAGTCGTGTCGAGTCCCCGTCCTCAAGTCATGCCACGATCCTGTCGCTGTTGGACATCCTGGCATTCGGCGGACTCGGGCACTGATCTCGAGGCAGTTCTGGTGGCCCTCAATCCGCAAGGATGTCCAGGCTTATGTCTCGACGTGCGACACTTGTGCACGCTCGAAAGTCCCTCGACATAAGCCGTTTGGATACTTGCAGCCCCTCCCGACGGCATCGCGACCCTGGTCTCTGGTGACGATGGACTTTATCACCGACCTCCCCGAGTCCAACGGCAAGACTTGCATCTTTGTCGTCGTCGATAGCCTGACCAAGATGGCCCACTTCCTTCCCTGTCGGTCCCTCCCAAGTGCCGAGGAAACAGCGTCGCTGTTCCTCGACAACATCTTCCGTCTCCACGGTCTCCCGGACAACATCGTCTCGGACCGAGGAAGCCAGTTCACCTCGCGGTTCTGGCAGGCCCTGTGCTCAGAACTCGGCATCAAGACCAGTCTGTCCACGGCGTTCCACCCCCAAACCGATGGACAGACTGAGCGGGTCAACCAAGTCATCAACCAGCATCTCCGCTGCTACACCTCGTACCAGCAGGATGACTGGGCGATGCTGCTCCCGCTCGCCGAGTTCTCATACAACAACCTCGAGCACACCTCGACCAAGGCCTCCCCGTTCCTGGCGACTTACGGCTTCAACCCTCGATTCGAGTCTCCGGTCCTTCCTTCCAGCCTCGATGTCCCCTCCGCGACCGACCGAGTCGAACACCTTCAGCACAACTTGGCGTTGCTGAAGGAGAACCTCGAGAAGGCCAAGGCGGACTACAAGCGCTTTGCGGATGCCCACAAGTCCGACGCTCCCAAGTTCGCTCCTGGCGATCAAGTCTGGGTCCTAACACGCAACATCAAGACCACCCGTCCAAGCAAGAAGTTGGACTACCAGCGCATCGGACCCTACAAGATCGTCGAAGCCATCGGTTCCCTCGCCTTCCGCCTCGACCTTCCCAAGGATCTCAAGATCCATCCGGTGTTCCATGTCTCCCTCCTTGAGCCCCACAAGTCGAACACCCTCCCCGGCCGCATCCAAGACCCTCCTCCGCCAGTCCGCGTCGACGACCACTTGGAGTATGAAGTCCAGGAGATCCTCGACTCCAAGCTGGTCCGCGGTAAGTTGAGCTATTTCGTTGATTGGAAGGGCTACTCGACTGATCATCGCAGCTGGGAGCCCGCCAACTACGTTAACGCTCCCGACAAGATAGCCGACTTCCACCGCCGGTACCCCGACAAGCCTGGACTTATTGTTCGCAGGAGTGGCCGTAGTTTGGGGAGGGGATGATGTGATGATCATGCACGTTGGGAACACGTGTGGACTGCTGCGCGTGATGCACCGTGAGTCATGTTTGTTTGTCTTGGCGTGTATTCCCTGATTGGCTGGCGCCGATGACTCTTACTTCGCCTCCGACTGCGCTGTGCTTCGCCCCTCTCTCTAGCAGCTCCGCCTCCCTCGCACCCCCATCTCGTCCCTCGTTTGTCGCTCCACCCCTCTCGCCCACTTTCGCCCTTCGGTTTCCCTCTTGGCTATAAAGCCCCTCCTTTCTTGCACCCATTTTGTATCTGCAGTTCGAACAACACTTGTTGTTATCTGATAAGTCGTAATATAGCTTATCGTTGTTCGCCAAGCACCTGGTCGTCCAGTGTCGTTGCTTGTCGTGGTCCTCACATGGAGCGACAGCCGTCCGCCACGAGCGGGTTTGGCCTCAGCCGAGGTGGTTTGGGACTCGCCGCCATCCTCGGAGGCCTCGTCAATGTCGCTCCCGCTGTCGCCGCCCATCCCGGTAAGCCGCGCCGATTCCATCGTCAGATTGTTCAGCAGCTTGTTTTTCATGCGCATCTCCGCGTTGCGGCGAATCTGCAGCGTGGCCTCGATCGACTGCCGCCGCTCGTACTTGCCAAAGAAGGAGGAGGACGAAGCCGGCTCGTAGTCGTCGTTGGTGTCGCTTTCGTCACTTGACTCTCCCGAGAGATCCGACTGATCGTTGTGCGCGTAGTCCATGCTGACAGTCGGCGGGTGGTACGGTAGGTGGAATTCGGAGGTGCTGTGAGGTTGGAATCAGTGCATAGAAGATGCACGTATGTGCGTGTGAGGCGACGATGTGAGCGGAGGCGAGGCCGGCTGACCGTGGGAAGCGGATGGACAGAGCGATCAGAACGAACAGGACCAGCAGAACGAACACGACAACCTGACCGAGTGGAATAGTCCGAGTGGCAGCAGCAGATTGAATGAATCGCATGGGCCCTGGCAGATGAGATGGAGTTTGGGTGGATCACGCGAGCAGATCTGCCAGGGCGGCAAACCTGCTGATCGAAGGCTGTGACGTATCGTGTGTCCAGACGGAGGTGACTGCGGGAATCTGGTGGCTGAAGGGATCTGTTCACCGAACGTCCGGCGAGCGTTGGCGACGACGCAGGGATATCGGTGCCAACATCAGGTCGGGTGCGGGTGGGTGGTGGATGTGGCAGGCACGAGATGCACAACTGTCGGCTGACTGAGGGCCCTGGGTGTGGGCGAATGGATGGACGTTGGGTGGATGGATGGGTGGGTGGATGGAGGGGATACGATGTCGATGCAGTGGATCCAAGAGCACACGGCCACCGATAGAGGGCCGCAGGATACTCATGCCAAACCAGGGCTTTCCCATGATGGATATCCTATGAGAGTATCCTATGATGGACAACAGATTCCATATATTGGATGCTGGATATCCGTGCTTCTCTTGGATATCCATAAATACCTATGTACAAACAGTCTCAGCATCGAAAGGAAGGGAAGGGCCGCTGTTGGCACAAGCAAGGTTGCTCAACTTTGGTCGCTATTCAAGGGTATCTGGGAGAGGGGAGAGAGGGCCGCGCGAATGGTGTGCAGAGTCGGTTCAAGCGACGCCCCGGCCCCACCCATCTCCCATGGTTCTATCTGAGCAGCGAGTCTGCAGATTGGCCTCAGAAATGGGCATTGACATGGATCCGCTGGCATATCTCGGAGCGGGTTGGCAAACGGGGCAGATGGAAGTTGATGGCCTTGCGCTTGCTGGACGTGGCCACGGAGAGCGTCGCCGCCAGGAACTGGCTGCCAAGAGACAGCTCTGACCGTGAGTCCAGGGTCAGGTTGGTGGCCGGCAGCACGGCTCGCAGGGTCGATGCCTTGGATACGGGCTTTCGCGGCGGGCACAGCATGCCTCGGGCTCGACACTCGACCAGAGTACCGGCTAGGGTCCGCGGTGACGGCGGCGTATAGTAGCGGTAGGCCTGCATCTGCGGCTGCCGGTAGAGAAACGAGTTGCTGGGCATGGTTGTCAGGAACTGGCGGACGGTGGTCCGGTGTTGCAGCGGTCTCTCGACTTCGGTGAGCTTGAGTATCGAGTGCTCCACGACGAACCTGGTGGCGTCGTCGACCAGCACAGCGGCGGCTGGGTCTGCGATATCGGGTGAGTCCAGGGGACGGGCGTTGTCGTCAGAGCATATCCGCGTTGAGTCGTCGTCGTCGGAGCAGTCCAGGGGTTCGCGGTCGTGGTGGTCGAGCTCGTTCCCGCGCAGGGGCTCTATCAGGAGCGTGAACCGGCCGCTGATGACGACCGAGCAGGCCTCGGTGGGTGAAATGGGTATGGACGGCGATTCTGGGCCCTCCGATTCAGCACAGCACATGGGCGAGTCTGGGACGACCACCCCCAAAGCAGCCTCGAGGTCGTCCTCGTCGTCGTCGTCGCAGGGGGCCAATAGCAGGTCCTCGCGAGCACAGACATCCTCGATGGTGATGATGTCGAGCACCATGGCAGAGTCATCGGGCATTTCGCTGGGGAACTGAGGAGCAAGGGAAGCCATCGTGCACACAAGAGCAGACAGAGCAGACAGAGCAGGCAGAATGCCGAGATGGTTTGGAGTTGGCAGAATCGTAAGAGTGCCGAGGAGACGAGCAGGAGGAAGACGGAGATGGCGGGGGCGCCTCGTGCTATATACGGCGCAGGCCGGGCTTGCGAATGACGCACTTGGCCAGCATTTTGGGGGGGGGGATCGCATAAGGGTGGCATGAGACCGCATTGGCAGAGTTGCTTGCCAAGGCGTGCTGGCAAGACGAACAGCGCACCCGCGCAGGTCCATGCGCGCTTGACTGCTCATGTCTCCGGCCTGGGGAGCCAGCGCCACCGAGGCTGGGCTGGCGACACTGTCGATGAGGCGATGGCATTGCCGATGAGGCGATATCATCGTCATTATATTAACCGATAGCGGTGTCGGTATATCAACTAATGGTATCCTCGATATATCAACCGATAGCGGCGTCGATATACCAACTGATGGTATCGCCGAGGAGCAACATGAACAACATCGACAGAATGCGTGGGGTGCCGCGTGACATCGTGTGTGACATTGGGTGGTTCAATGTCGCACACGTGGGCGCCTTGCCACGACACACAGCGACAGTGGTGCTGCACAGCCACAGCCGCAGCTTGCGGCTCCCCACACAGACAGCGCATTCCCGCCGCCTGTGGCGCTGCCACCTCCAGCCCATGGTCTTGGCTTGCCCTGGGCCATGGTCCTGCTCGCCATGCACCCCGGGATGCAGGACGAGCCCCGGAGGACGGCCGCCAACAGCGCTTCAGCGGCCCTCCGTCGATCGCCTTGCGGGGGGCGCGCAAAAGCCCTCTGGCCTGCAAAGCGCTGCCTCATTCGGGCCAGCGCCGCATGATCTGAACAGATGCGATTTGCATGTGATCCCCTGATATATCTTTGGTCGCCTTCGGCCCCCCCCACCATCAGTCGCTTCTGGAACGCCGGCCAGCCATCCGCATCTCCGTTTTGTCTCCTTGCCAACATCTGCCCTCCCCTCGCCCATCTCCATACCGCCGAAATGATCCCGCTTCCCGTCGCAAATACGCTCGGACGCCGCCTCTTCTCCTCGAGCGCTTCGGCCATGCAGATCAAGAATGTGACCGTCGTGGGCTCAGGTAGGCTCAGCCCGATGTGTCTGTCGGCTCGTGCGGATCCCTGCCATCTGGTGTCGATCCCTCCCGCTGACTCGATTTGCACCATCTCCACGCAATTTCAAAGGCCTCATGGGCGCCGGCATCGTCCAGGTCGCTGCTCAGTCCATGTTCAACGTCACCATGGTCGACCTAACCCCAGATGCTCTCAAGAAGGGCGAAGCGTTGATCAACTCGTCGCTTGGACGAATCGCTCGCAAAAAGTTTGCCAGCGACACCGAGGCCCAGGCCGCTTTCATCAAGGACGTATGGACACGCATCCAGCTGTCCACCGACTCTGCCCAGGCCGTCCAGGACTCGGATCTTGTCGTCGAGGCCATCGTCGAGAACATCGATGTGAAGCGGTCGCTCTTCAAGTCCCTGGATGCAGCGGCACCCTCCCGCACCATCTTCACCAGCAACACCAGCTCGCTGCCCATCCAGGCGATTGCTTCGGCCACCCAGCGCGGCGACCGTTTCGGTGGCCTGCACTTCTTCAACCCTGTCCCGCAGATGAAACTCGTCGAGGTGATCAAGACCAAGGACACGTCCAGCGTTGTCTTTGATGAGCTCGTGGCCTTCTCGAAGGCCGTCGGAAAAGAACCTGTTGCCTGTGGCGACACTCCCGGGTACGTTCGCAGCGGATCGACAAGCAGAACGCGTGGTGGTCTCTGGTACAATGATATCTGGCGATGCCGATCCAGAGCGATGTCGTTCTTGGCGCTGGAGAATAACGAGTCCGCATGGGCTGTGCGCCGCCCCTTGCACTGACATCGTTGCTATCGACTGCCAGTTTCATTGTCAATCGCCTCTTGGTGCCCTACATGATGGAGGCTCTGCGGCTGGTGGAGCGCGGCGACGCCAACATGAAGGACGTCGACACCGCCATGAAGCTCGGTGCAGGCTATCGTAAGCGACAGTGCGGGCGGAGGGTTGAAGCGTCGGCGTGCAAATCGAGGCAGGCGAGAGGACGCATGCCGCATAATGGGCCGCAACTAACTGGCCGCGCACGGAATCGATCCAACATCATCGACCAAACCCCGCTCAGCCATGGGTCCCTTTGAGCTTATGGATGTAAGTCCACGCCTGCAGCAAGTGCTTCTGCTTCTCTGTACTGGATCCTTCCCCTCTCACGCAATAGTGCGGATGGGCTGTCGCCCGCAGATACTGCCACTCACCATTCTCACCATGGCCTCTCTATGCGTCGCGTCTCATGCAGTACGTTGGCCTAGACACCCTCAAGTTCATCAACGACGGATGGAGCAAGAACTCGCCTCTGTCTGGCGACTCGCTGGTCGCCCCGAGCCAAATGCTCGATGACCTTGTGAAGCAGGGCCGCCTGGGCGTCAAGTCGGGTCGGGGTTTCTACGAGTATCCCGCCAAGAAGAAATAAACGCCGAGATAGGGGCCGCGGCCACATCAGCGTGCCTGCGTATGCACAGAGAATCTCTTGACCACACCGAGTGACGGCGAACGGCACATGCACCGGCAGGGTATCGCATGAGCCGGTTGGGTGAACGGACCGAGTCGGTTGAGCCGATTGGGCCGGATTCAGCGCCACGCGTCGCCCCGCAGCCGGGGCGGATCGCCTCGGTCATGGTCATGGTCGCACGTGCACGACCGCCCGTCACACCCCGCCCGGCGCATACAGTGCGTGCCTCGCGAGCGCACGCGCAAACCGCCCGTGTCGCTGTTTCTGTGGCGCCGGTGGTGTCCGGCGTGTGTGTGTGCGCCTTCATGAGGGCGGCGCCTCTGGCCGAATCTTTCAAAAATCCTTCTCCCCCATAATTTCAAAAACAGTCCTATTCGGCACTGGTTGCTTGAAATTAGAGCTCTTTTGGATTCATCCGGCCGAGTCCTCGATCCATCCATCCATCCATCCATCCGCAGGGACACCTTACGCTCGTCGTCGTAGGTCTCTTTCCAACTCTGTCAAGCCCCGCTTCGCAAGAATCCCCGCCCAGCCATGACTGAAGTCTTTTCCAAGAACCCTTTCGAGCTCCTCGATGACGATTTCCAGCCCGTCTCTGGCAACAAGGCCGCCTCTGGTGATGCCAAGAAGGATGTGAAGAAGTCCGAGTCGGCTGGTCCCCGCAGCAACCGCGGCGGCCGCTCCGATGGCAAGCGTGGCCCCCGTGGCGATGGCCGCGGCCAGGTCGCCAACGGCGAAGGTATTAGTTGCCGCTCACTCGCCCTGCCCTCTGTCCTCCACCATCGGTCGCCGGGGCACCCCTCAGACGCCACAGACTACATCTCTGTGAACTGGACTGCAGCCGAAACGAGGTCTTGATACGTTGTCGCCGATATGGACGGACGGCAGCCATCGGGATCGATATTATGGGGAGGGCACGCAGGAAATGTGGCCAGATCACCTTTGCCCGACAGAGCAGACAATCGGGCTCGATCGCAGAATCAAACAACCGCCCTGGGCATGCACGACACGGGTCGGCTCTCCCGAGAGTCCTCGAGGCCAACACGGACAGTGACGATCAGACAATCGGCACCCCACAACCCACCCCATTCCATTTTGCGATCTCCTCGACGAGCAAGTGGCATCGGAACTGCCGGGACCGAGACGACCGCGAGAGTATATCCCTCTGTATCTGAGACCCGCCAAGCACCGTTGCTGACCCCCCATTCGGCTCTGCTTCGCTTCGATTCTGATAGAGCGCTCCGAGAAGCGTGCCGATCGTCCCCGCCGCGAGCGTGGTGGCCGTCCCTTCGATCGCCACTCTGGCATGGACCGCAAGGACAGCCACAAGAAGGACGTTGCCGGCAAGGGCACCTGGGGTGATGCCACCGAGGCTAGCGCTGAAGCTGCTGCCGTTGTCCTGTAAGTCCTTCCTCCCGACACAGCGTGGCGGATCTGCTCATGGCGACCAAACCAAACCAAACTGACGCTCAAACGGGTTCCTCTGATTGACTGCCGTCTCTAGCGCCGAGGAGACCGTTGAGGTCCTGACCCCCGAGGAAGAGGAGCGCCGTGCTGCTATCAAGAAGGAGCAGGAGGAGCGCCTGGCCGCCTTCAAGAAGGAGCAGGAGGAGGAGGAGAAGAAGAAGACCCTCGACCAGTTCCTTGCCGAGAAGAACGCCAAGGCCAACGCTCTTGCCGCCACCAACATCCGCCGTGCCAACGAGGGTGCTGACAACGCCCAGTGGAAGGATGGTGTTGTCCTCAGCAAGACCGCCGAGGAGTTCATTGTCCTCAGCAACGTAGGTTTTTGTGTGGAGCTGGCGCCGCCTGCTGGACAACGCCCCCCTTTCGGCCGAGCCTAGAGATCGCCGTTCCCTGCTGAACCTCCTCGACTAACATATACTTTTTGCTGATCTGCAGAAGGAGCAGAAGCCCAAGAAGGTCGCTGCTGCTGCTGCCAAGCCCGTCAAGGCCGTCTTTGAGATCGAGCAGCGCTTCAACGAGCCCGCCCGCGCCGAGCGCAGCGAGCGTGGCGAGCGTGGTGAACGTGGTGAGCGCCGCGGTGGAAACAGCAGCCGTGGTGGAAACCGTGGCGGCAACCGCCCCAGCCGGGGAACTCGCCCCAACACCGCCAGCGCCGTCAAGCTGGACGACACCGACGCCTTCCCCAGCCTCGGTGCTTAAACCCGCTCACTTGCGAGCCTAACGGCGGATGTCTAGATCAATGGATGGAAGAGAGAAACACCACAACAACAAAGCTTGCTGCATCACGGGAGTTCTGCTCGTTACCAAATGATTCACTTGTTCGGCTGGAAAAGAGAATCGCGACCCATGTTTTCCCCCCCCCACTTGATTGTAGATATCGCTCTGACCTGTGCATGAATGGAATGCCAAATGACAACATTGTTACATGTGAATTTCTAATTGCTAATTTGTCATATATTCTGATCTCACATTGATGTCGCCGGTCTGCGGGGGGCTGGGGGCGAGCGACTGGGATGGGATGGGATGGGATCATGGCAGCCTTCACCTTTCGATGCACGCCGTGAGTTGATGGTTCCGCATGGAGTCTCCTGCTGGTGCACATTCTTGCTCTATATTTTGGGCTCTGACCACCCGAGATCGGCGCTGTTCGACAAGAAGCAGCGACACATACGAGCCGAAGCGGTGTTCGGATGAGACATGGGCATGGGCTACGAACCGGCATTGGGTTGGGGTCGACTGGCGCTGGCTCCATCGCAGCCCAACCACAACGATACAACGATACAACGATACAACGATATGGTGCATCGCACTGCCAAATGGCGCTGTCGGCGAGAGCGCACATACATGCCTTGGCTCTTAGAAGGGAGTGGTCTCCTCCCACAGGGTCCGGCCCGAGCACGAGCACACTCGCTTGGCGTTCTCAAAAATGCCAGCCGATCTGGCAATGATGCCAGCAATCAGCGGGATGCGGGTGCCGCTGGTGGGCTGATGCGAGAGCACAATCGACCGGCCGATGACATCCCAGACCTTCAGCTTGGAAGTCTCGGCAACGAGATCGCCGCGACCCGAGGGACCAACCTCGAAGGAGCCCAGCTCGGCAAACTCGGGGCCGGTCGATTCGATGCCTTTGCTGATGTCGCCGAGGGTGTGGACGGCTGCCGTCCAGTGGCCTTCCTGCAGACCGTCGACGGCAACGTCGATCAGGCAGGTCTGCTCATCGACTTGCTGCAGCCGAGCCAGGCCCTTGTTGTTGAACTGGGCCCATCCTTTGGCACCCTGGAAGGTCTCGAAGATGCAGACGGCGGCTCCGATGTTGGCAGACCCGGTCGATCCCTGGCCCCGCAACACCGTGGCAAGGCCGGTGGCCTTGAGAGCCCGAAAGATCGTGGAAGGGGGGACGGCGCCTTCAACCATCACCCGCTTCTCGGGCAGCTGGATGTCGATCTTGTCGATGCCATCGATGCCCGAGAGTGTCGAGCGGACCGAGTCGGCACACGACGAGCAGGTCATGTTGACGGCGAACTCGGACTGGTCGGGTTGGACGATTGATGGGCCAATCGTTTTGGGATAAGGAGTCGAGTGTCCGGTGGTGAGATGAGGGTGGATAGGATAGACATTCATTCAGGCCGGGTGTTGGAGGAGAGGGGCCCAAGCCAGGGACATCGAGTACAGCGAAACCCGGGCCGGTCTGGATTGCCTGAATCGCTGATCGCCAGCACCAGCAGCACCAGCAGCACCAGCAGCACCAGCAGCACCAGCTAGCAGTCTCGCCCGCCGACAGTCGCTCCGTCGCATACCTTGAATACGGTAGGAGCCATTTTTGCGGTAGGCGGTGGTGTTGGAATGCAGAGACAATCGGATGTGACGATGATGCTGTCGAGCGACAGGGGGGGGGAAGGTGATGGGCTCTGGGCGGATCAGCCGACGATTCGCAAAACGCAGATCTGGCCGACAATGGGGTCGATGATTCGAAACGGATGCGGCCTGACAAATCGTGCCATGCGCGACCAATTGCAACATCGGCCGGGCTGTGAGGGATCGGAGACATCAGCGGCGCTGCGGGTTCGACCCACGGCCCAGACGACACACACCTTGTGCGTCTGCCTCGCAAGCAGAAGGCCGAGTGTTGGATCCATGCAGGAGGCACGCCAGAAAGCTCCGCATGCATTTCATGTGTACTCACTAGGTGCATTTTGCCTTGCGGCGACTACAGTCACCTTTGTGCCTGCTCCCGCTCTGCTCTCCGATCGCATCCTCACTGTCCAGCGCTCCGTGTAGAACCCTGGATGAACGCAGGCCGGGACAAAGGATGCCTGCGCCCAAGGCCAGTGTCATCGTGTTGATGACAAGATAGGATCTTTTGCATGCCACCACGCATCGTCTGCTACTGAGTGTGCAATGCCACTCCGTTTGGCAGGCGAAAGCACACGAGGTTCTCCTGTCTGATGATGAGATGCACCGAGCGACTCGACGGCTTGAAGAGCGGTACCTGTCATTCGCCCATGAACCACATGTTAGACCTGTCGGGAAATCAGAAAATGCTCCAGCGGGACTGTACCGCGCCAGTCCTGGCCTTGGGATACTGGATCGACCTGGCAAGGCCCATCCGAGCCATCCCATCTTGCAAAACCGATCGTTGTGTCCCCACCTGCTGTAGCTCCAGTGCAACTCCAACCGCAAAGTTGTCGCGGTACAGATCCAATGCCGACTTGTCAATCGTGCCTTGTACTTCGCCTGTCGTTCAACGCCGTCCGCAACATGTCATCGCACAGCATCAGTTTCTCAGAGTCCACAATCGCACCGATGCTCTGACGGCAAAGTCACATCCAATGCTGGGTTCTCTGGGTTGATCGCACTCTGGTCCTACCGAACGGGTCCTTGACCGTCACTCCAGTCTCTGCTTCGCTCTGCTTGACTTCTTTGATCAGCACGATCAGCCGATCGACGCGCCCGGCTGGCCTCTGTCCCAGAGTGGCAATTCCATCTCGTCTCACTGCGGCATTGCCGTGTGAGGGGGGGGGCATGATCCAGGTCCCAAGAAAGGTCAGATCGCAGCCGCATCAGTCATCGCCCCCGTTGCATCGATCATGAATTGCGTGCTTGCTCTGCTTGTCGTGTCCTGCGTAGTGTGCTCGCTACCGTCCACCATGCACCACCAGGCTGCGTTGAGAACAACAGCGGAGCGTCTTACCATCGTAGCCCGGTCTTCCTTGCAGCATCGCCCGCCACGACTCCATCTCGAAATCTTCGTCGTAGCCCTGCTCTGGTCCAGTCGAAAATGCCAACCGGCTGAGCCCGAACGACGAGTTCCGTGACAGCCCGTTGCGTATCAAGTCGACTACTTTCTTGCCGTCAGGTGTTGGGGCCTTGACCGGAGACCGTGACTTGAACATGATGTTTTTCTCGTTGTCGCTCTGTTGTGTGCAATATGACTCAGTCCACATTCCAGTGCTCGATCATCGCCGCCGGTGGAGCCACGGCTCACAGGAGATCCTCCGATACCGCGCGGAATGCATCGATATTTCACTTTTAGCCTCGAGCTGTCGTCCTTCGAAGTCACTTACCAACTTCGGAAGTGCACCCGCCGGTCCGGGAAACTTGCGCTCGATTTTGGGTTTCGAAGAGAAGCGACCATGTGGATCGTTGATATCTACAGAGTCGAACGGCCGCTTTGTTGGCGTTGAGACCGCCCCCTGGTGTGTATACTGAGGATATGCACTCATAACGGACCCTTGTGGGCGCGGTGTCGGATTGAGCTGCTGAACGGGAGCGACTCCGTGGCGAGCAATGCTTGTTGATGCAGATGTACTGGTATGGATGTTGTGCCTGTTAACGGGCGGCGCTGTCGGGCGTGCGTTGGCTCCAGAGATACTGACGTGGTTGAGAGGCGATGGGTGCATTAAATTAAAGCTAGATGGTGCTGCCTTGGTTGGGGTTGATGGGCTGTGTGCACCAGCTGCGATTCCAATCGATGTTGGCGCGGACGGAGGAGTCGGTCTGACCATCGGCGTGCGTGCTGGTGTGGTCTCCAGCGAAACTCGAGTCGGAACCGGCGCAGTTGTGGTTGTGGCTGTGGTTGTGGCTGTGGTTGGTGTTGTGGTTACAGATGCATTCTGCCGCAACATCGACCCGAAGCTCGAGGGTGTGACCGGGGTCGTATTGGACTTTATATCTGAGAATTTGAATTTAAGCGATGGAGGGTTTGTCTGTGGTCTTGCTGGAGTCTGTGGCGACGCTGCCGTGACCTGAGCTGATGCTGGTGCTGGTGCCGACGGACCTGTTGCCAATGTGCTGGGTGGGACATATCCACCCAGCGGATGCCTGGGTTGCGGGGTGACTGCTGAAGCTGGTTGGCTGTGGGTATTTTTCATGCCAGTTCCTGCCGATGGAGCTGGCAGCGGCGCCAGCGGATGACCTCGGACGGCTGTCGGCGTGGTAGTGGAAACTAAAACACTCTGTGTGGAGCCAGGTCGAGGCGAGCCGGGGCCATTCTGTGGATGTGCCGAGCTGGATTGCGATGCCGTGATTGCATGAGTCGGCTTGAACTGGAATTGCTGGATACCCATCGTAAAAGCGACAGTCCGAGCGGCGTCAGCATCGCAGAACAGCAACCCAACCAAGCAATTTGATCAAATTGAGGTGGGCCTGGACCCCAATGCCCTGGCTCGCTTCGCATTGCGGGATGGCGAGGCTATGTGGCAGGCCGGGATACCCTCGTCCTTCAGCACCACACATTGCATCATATCTCGCGCACTCTGTGCTGCATTATGCTCGCGTACCTTTAAAGCACCGCCTGAGTGGGTCAGGAGAGGACTGGATAATAGACCGGAGGTAAATTTGAACTTTTGAGTGTCCGGAGCCAAGGGTCGGGAAGGAGGTGGTCCCACCGCCGATGAATGCGAAGCTTGCGGATGCAATGCTGTCGCTGCGACCAGCGGCTGTTGATCGGTGGGTGCTATTGTCGGTGCTGGCATGGATGGACCAGGATGGCCGAGCGACGGTCTGGTGTTATCGAGCGCCGCTTGAAAGTGGCATTCGTTCATGTCAATTTGATCGAGGAGCTCGTCGTCAATGTCGTCCGAGAGCAGATCGGCATAAATTGACTGGTCAGTCGGCGCCGGGTTTGATCCCGGATGCACGGCTGAGGACCAGGGGTGTGTTGCATCAGGGCCCCGACCGGCTGGCTCCAGCATTTGACCGAGGCCAGATTCCCGATAGCCGGGCTCTCGAAGCAAAGCACCACCACGGCCGATCCCTTCGTCGGAAGGCAGGTGCTGGCCAACATGGCTCGGAAGGCGATGGACCGGATCCGGCCGAGACTGTCCGTCGCCATGCGATGCAATGGGCTGCGCTGTGTTTTTGTTCTGGCTCGAAGGCAGCGATGCAGGGCCCGGTGATGGATTGGATTCCTTGGGGAGTCTTTTAAACATCGGATACGCAGGACAGGGCGACCGAGTCAGCGACAGGCACGAGGGGCGCCAGAGGAGCACCGATTTATCAAGGCCGGACTCTGCCGGATGCAGATCTTGCTTTCACGGGCCCGAGATGCCGAGCGACGGTTGTCGGTGCCGACGGGAGCTGTCTGCGACAGAGCCGGAAGAAGCGCAGATGGCGAGAGAGAACAGAGTCTCTGCCCAAGGCCGCTTGTTTGGATATTTTCGCCGCGCCCTGGCGGCGCCGGGAATCGCCTCTGGCTCAGATCGGCTGTCTCCAGATCCACATTGATCTATCGCATCTGCATCGAGCCGCCGCTGCCCGGGCTAGATCCAGCTGGCCGAGTGCGCTCAACTGCTGCATCCTCTCTCGCCCACGGTCTGCCACTGATCATTTGGAAGCCTTTCGGTCTGCCCTTCCCTCATCCGCTGCCCCGCTCACCTTGCATCAACTTCATCTCGTGCTCATGACATCCATAGCGCATCGATCGCTCGCCCAGATGCGGGCCGGCAGCCCTCTCGTTGGATTGCTCAAATCCAGCGCACTACGAACAATCCCGCACGCTTGCACCGGATACGCCGCAGCTTCATCACTCCACAGCACACCCGCCACCTCGGCACCTCGCCCAAAATCAGCCCCACCCAAGTCATCCCAGGACTCGGAGCCGTCATCGAATTCATCGTCTCAGGCACCGAGTTCGGGCCAGAAGCGGACCAGAAGTCGCAAGAAATCCAAGGAAAGCACAAAGCCGATCGAGCCACCGCCGGTCATTGGCCAGCCTACCAATTTCTGGTCCTCTGCCGAGGATCTCAAACTACTCGAGGGCCTGAGCCAGTTCGGCCCCAACCGCCTGGCCGACATTCGAGCAGCGTACTTTCCGCAGTATACGCTCGGCTCCCTGCAGGTCAAGCTGCGCAATCGGCTGCTTCCGCGGCTCTATGCCAGCCGGCATCAGCTATGGACCGAGGAAATGGACCAGAAGCTGCTCGATGCCGTCAAAAAGTACGGCAAGAGCTCGTGGCTGCTGATCTCGGAGGAGCTTGGGTTCTGCACAGGCAAGCAGGCCCAGAAGCGCTACTTCACCATCTCTCCGGAGCGGGTGCGGGCCATATGGACGCCCGAGGAAGACAAGACCCTCGTCGAGGCCTTCCAGAACGCCCGGGGCAAACGGGGCATCTCCGTCTTTATCGCCAACAATATCTTGACCCACCGCAGCCCGTACGATGTCAACGAGCGGTGGAAGGTCCTTCGCAGTTCGCTGCGTCCTGGCGACAACACCGTCACCGACTCGCACGTCAAAGAAACGCTCACGGAGATGACCAAAGACGATGCCTCCGCGACGATGATGGCCACGCCCGTCAGCGACAAGATCTGGTCCGAGGACGACGACAACCGTCTCATGGAGGCCTATGTCAGCGCATCCGAGTATCTGAGGCAAATCGGCAACACCAGCTATCTGGGCGCCCGCGAGTCCTCCATCTACCAGGTCATCCGCGCCGGTCTCTTTCCGGACCTGACCTGGCAGACGCTTAGACAGCGGATCTATCTGCTATTCTACGTCCCCGCCAACTCGATCGTCCTGCGCCTGTCGTCCAAGGTCATCCACGACATTGTCTACGCTACGTGCATCCTCGGCCACAGCAACAGCCGGGTTGCCGAGTCGCTCGGCTGGGACGAGGCGTATCTCGACAAGGTTCTGCACGAGCTCTGGTACTCCAAAAGTCCGATCTACACTGTTGGCTGCGGCACCTCCATCCCAAATGCCACAGACTGGACGACGCCATACGATGATGAAGCCATCCTGGAGGCTCTCGATTCCGATACGGGTCTGCGTCCGCCGCTGCTGCAGCTCTGTCGCCGACTCGGCCACATGAAGGTCTTCCATCTAGCCAACCGAATCAACTTTCTCTCGAACCGCAATTTCGAGCACTGGAACGATAAGGACGACGAGGCTCTGTACCAAGGCCTGCTCAAGTACGACACGAAATTCGGCGACATTGCCCAGCACATGTTTCGGCGGCGATTCAAGGCTCTGCATGTCAAGCTGCGATATCGACATTTGCTACTCAACGGATTCCTTCAGCGGCGGGCAGACCAAGATGACTTGGCCGAATCGAAGCATGAGGTGCGGGCTCCCGATCTTCCCGAAAGCCTCGCTGACGATCAGGGTGGTCGCGAGTGATGTATTGGGGCCCACGAGCCTCGACATATGGGGTATGCGTCGGGTCAAGTTCTTTGGGGGGCTCGCTGAACGGCGAGCACGGTCGCTTTCGGGTCGTCAATACAGGCAACACACCGTTTAAGAAGTGTGACCATATCAGCAAGAGGCACTTCACATCACTCACAAAGGCAATTACGAAACACGGGACACTCCCCATCGTTGACAGCATGGCTCCTCACTGTTGATTGGAGCGGCGTTGGGAACGGACATTCGTCGTCGCAGCCGGGTCCCACCTATGCGGTTCCATGATGAGCCGTCTCTCAGTTCCAGCAATGGGTGGCGCTCCTGCCGATCTCGGCCAAGACTTTACCACACCCGCCACAGCCAGCATGGTCGACGGAATGCTCGATTCTGCCGCGCGGTGCGATGTACCAGACAGGGGAAATCTTCGGATTGGTGGATGGGCATGAAGCAAGAAACGGACAGCCAGCCAACTGGACCATCAGCTATCCGGATCTGGCAGGTGGGTGCATCCCACGAATCAGATCATGGTGTACACATGAAGTTCCACGATGAATGTCATCCATGGGAAACAGCGCGACTGGCTCCGAATCCACACTTGCACAGCCAGCGGAATCGATGCGTCCCGTGTTCTGCTGGAGTTTGAGTAAACTGTAATCAACGAGAGCAGACACAACTACAGACAAGTAAGGTGAAACAAAAAACGAGCACGGCCAAAGGAATCTACGCATGGTATAGACAGACATGGTGAACGGAAGGGAAAGCTGTTGGAGAGCGATCTGGGTTGCACGGCAAACGGAGGAAGTGGGGCCCAGAGGACAGGTCCTATCAAGGCGATGCCAGCAAGCCATCGGTCGTGAAACGACTGTTGGATAAAATAGGGTGGCAAGAGACGGCTGAGCGCAAGTGTTGGTTTCGGAAGGTGAGGAGTGAGGGGGGGGGGAGAGAGCGTTTTGACAGAGTCTAGAGTCTGACAAAGTACTTTTTGTGCTTCATGTAGATGGCAAAGGGAATAAATACGAGCAGGCACCAGGCCAGCGACCAGATGAGACTGTTCCATCCCGCAGGGAGGTGGGTCGCGAATCCAAGGTTCCGGAACAGCCACAGCCACAGGGTGGCTCTCGACTCGGAGTCCGGGCCGTCGCTGAGGGTGATCGTGGTGGTGGTCCAGGCGACACACTCGCTGCAGATGTAGATGAGCAGCGAATTGCGCCCCAGCGCCACGAACGGAGTGGAGCCGTACTTGAAGTCGCTGTAGTCCGCTATCACATAGATGAGTGTCAGCAGCATCAAGCTGATGCCGCCCGACACCAGCACAAAGCTCAGCGACCACAGATTCTTGGAGACCGGGATCCAGCCAAGCTGATTCAGGATGGTGCCGACGATGATGAAGATCAGGCCCGATGCCACCATCTTCTGCATGACCTTGATCCGCCATCGTCCGTCGGTGTAATCGACATGGAGGCAGCGCAAAAGTCCGACCCCGACGAGGACACCGATCCAGCCTGTGAGGATCGCCATGAGGGTCGATAGAATGCCTTCGTTGTCAAAGACGTGCCCGCCGTAGAGGTGGCTTTGTCCAAACACCAGGCGATCGATGAACGACTGCGACGTGCACTCAGGAGGGGCCCAGCGGTGTTCCAGGTCAAGGTCCAGGACAATCTGAAGCGACTGAGTGGGGTTGCATTCAGGCAGCGGCAAGAGCAGCGAAAGATAGAGCCAGGAAACGATGAGGACGACGGGAACGATCCAACGGAAGGCGAACCACGACAGGTGCTTGTATGTCAAGGCGCAGACTGGACAGGGGCGATCAGGTGTGGATGTTGGATGTTGGATGTTGGATGTTGGATGTTGGATGTTGGATGTTGGATGTTGGATGTTGGATGTTGGATGTTGGATGTTGGATGTTGGATGTTGGATGGAGAGAACGACGCATCAGCACTGCGAAACACCCGACGGGAGTGCGGTTCTGGACAGACGGAAGCATGAGCCAGGCTTACCCAAATACACGATTGCGATGCGCTGCAGAACACCAAGCGGGCGATATGAAACCCAGGACTGGGATATGAGGCTCGGCACCGCATTGAACAGCATTCCGATCAAAAACAGCCACAGCGAGCGGACAAAGATGGTTTTCGAGTCGTGCTCACGGATATAGAACGAAAGGGGGACGGCCTGCAGAACAGTCGCAGCGAAGGAGGACCGGCGATGATGCAAAGAGAGGGGGGGGTTGGCCAGGGTCAGCACAAGATCCAGCTGGGCTGCATGATTGGCGACATGGCCGCTTCTGACTCGGGAAGGCGGCCGAAGCTGGTGGTCCTGGCGCTGCAGTCCACCAGCGATCCGTCCATGCAACAGCACAAGACCGAGCACAGCAACGAGCACAGCAATATGGCCAAGTTGCCGCTTACCACGCCGCATATGAAGATGAAGGACGGAAAGACCAGATCGGCAAGCGTCAGTCCGATCCAGTCGGCATGAAGCAGCAGCGAGAACGCGCTGTCTTCGATTTGGTAGTTTGCGATGATCTGAAGAAGCGGATACGGATGTGGTTGCGGATGCGGTTGTAGAAGAGCAGAGAGGCGAAGTAGATGAGACTGCGAGGTCAGCGGAGCCACCAAGGTGCCGGAAGAGACGGACGAGACCAAGGCGTTGGGAATGGGAGCACTATCGCTCGCAGCAAAGCGGAATACAGCAACGACGGGGACGGGGTCGAGATATGGCTGGTGTGGGGGCTCGACGAAGAAATCGATATTCAGAGGCCCAACAAGCGGCAGGCCACAGCAGCACTCGGCACCGGTGGTCTGGGCACGACTGAGCGTTCAGCAGCAAAGAGCGGCAGTAACGCAGTGCACAAAGTCGAGCAGCACCGCAAAGGAGCGATGGGACAGGCAGTATAAGGGTGCAAGACGCAGTGCTCGGGGGGGGGCGGATCATGACGTACCATAGAAACCAGGGCCAGTCCCCGGAAGATATCAAGCGACAGCAAGCGGGGCTTGGGCGCGATCTGGAGATTTTGCAGCGGCACGAGCGAAGTATTGGATGTTCTCCAGAGCTCCTGGATGAACTGACGCGAGTAATCGAAGAGGACCTGGGGCGAGGAAGGCTCGTCCTGGTCGTTCATGCTGGCATCTTGGTTCTGGCTCCGGAAGAAACGCATGGCGGCTGGATGGAGCGCCGACGGGAGCGTCGGTGGAGGGCTGGGCGAGACGCTTCCGGGAGAAGGCGCATGGTGAGGAGGCGACAGGTGCGATCCGGGAGCCAGGGGCGACGGCGAGACGATAGAGTGGTAGCCCTGGGGCTTGGATACAAGCAGCGGTGTCGAGGAGAAAGACATGGCTCGAGGAAGCAGCCGGACGGCGTGGTTGGATGGGCAGAGCGAGGGAGCAGGGAAAGTGTGGATGCACGGCTGCGAGCTCAGCGGACAGCAGACGAGGGAGAGTCTGTGGGCGAGACAGATAGTAAGCAGACACGATATCAAAGGCAGAGGTGGATGGCGGTGGATGGTGGATGGCGATGAACGATGGCGATGGATGATGATGACGACGATGGATGGAGACGAAGGCGGTCAAGGAACCGGACAGGGCTGGGTGGAGGACCGGGGCGCCCTCGCTGGCTCGGCGAGAGCGCTCTCGCTGCTCGGCCAACCACAACCCATCGCCCAGCAGGACCGCTCCAGGACCACTCCAGGATCGACAATGCTTTCATCAACCGACAGTGTATTGATCATCGCTTCTGCAGCGATTGCAAGTGACGACTTTGTGGCCGTGGAATGTACCGAGCTGGCCGGCCTCAAGCCTTGAAGGTGTTCTTGAGATTTCGTAAATGCGCCAGGATCTGCAACGCATCGTACGGCTCCGAGAGATTGCCGACTGCCTGGGCAACGCTATGCTGCACCTCGGCAACGTGGGCTCGAACAAACGGGTTGATCTGCTTTTCGTCACCGATGGTGCCGGGGATCGTTTGGGCCTGGTGTCGCGCCCACTGGAGCTTGGCCTGGACTGCTGGGTTGGTGGGCTCGACCGAGGCTGCGAATTTCAAGTTGGCCTGGACACAGGCAAGGACACAACGAGGAGGAGATGTGGACGGAGTGGCAGCAAAAGTGAGCATCCAGCAGAACGGATGATGCCGAACGGATGATGCCGAACGGATGATGCAATCGAGCGCCGATCGCAGGCCCGATGGAGACGAGAGCGAGGCATGTCCCTCCAAGCAGCTCCGCTCTGCTCGGCCGCACCAGGCGGCTTTGGGAGATGCAGCTTCGAGCCGCTCTATGGGAGGCTTACCAGAGTGTATTCGTGGCCGCAGTAGACCAGTGTGTCGTCTGGCAGGCTCATCAGCGTCGAGAGCGACGCATGCATCTGTTCGGCGGTTCCTTCGAAGAAGCGGCCACATCTGTCGTGATCGGCGAATGGTCGCTGGATTGTCAAGATATGCCGCTACTACAAACTGGCACCCAGCTGCATGTCCCTCCCAGGCTTACCCGGCAATGAAGAGCGTATCTCCCGTGAATACGGCCTTGGCCCCTGAGGCTGGATCGTGAACATAGTACGAGCATGACCCGCGGGTGTGGCATGGGGTCAGCAGCGGGGTTACCGTAAGCGAGCCTAGGGCAAAGCTCTGGTTATGGCTCACGGGCGTGGTCAGACCGGGGATGCGGTCGTCAGCGCCATAGATCTGGATGCCGGCAAAGTGCGATGCGATCTCGGGGTTGCCGTTGGCATGGTCCCAGTGGTGGTGGGTCTGGCAGCGGCGAGATGGGATGAAGCCCGAGGATGGGGGGGTAGGAAGGATGCAGCGTAGAGGGCAGGGCATACCAGCCGAAAGGGAATGATTATCATGTCTGGTGGGTATCCGCATGTACAGCCAAAGCGTCGCAGCCGTCCTGGTATGCAGCAATCTTCGAGCCGACTCACCGTCAACACAGCGACCACATTCAGATCGGTGTGGTGCTTCAAGAACTCAAGCACGGTCTTGGGGACTGCGGGGTCGACGAGGGCGGCCGTTCGGGTGGCTTTGTCGACGACGACATAAGAATAGTTGTCCTGGGACCAACATCCGGGGCAAGGGTCAGTTCCTATCATTGATGGAGCAGACAGAGCCGTTGGACCATGCGGACCATTGAGCCATGAGAGTACGAAGATCACCAAGCCATCTGTCTACCTCGAGGACGGGAACGGGAAGGACTTCCATGGCGTTGGTTGTGTTGGGACAGATCACTGTTCGAGAGGTCGATGAAGTGCAGGGCTGGATCGGGGGGGGGGAGTGGGGTGCCTTGAGTGGTCGGGAATTGCAAATCCCCTGCCCAACCGCAGCCGAGGCCTATCGGGTTTGCCGCCATGGCCAACCAACCGCAGTGTGCTGGAATGGGCCCATCACAAATCCCAGTCCAGTCCAGCCCAGTCCAGCCCGGCTCAACTCGGGGCTCCTCGGTGATGGGATTGAGGCCTATGGAGTCGCATGCATCTGGACCAAGAAAATCAAACATACCCAGCACATCCAGCGCGTCGGTTCCATCGGGCAGAATCATTCCCAGCACGCACAATGCCCCATCTATCGCACTCTGATGGCCCATCTCGATCCACGGCCTGTGCAGGGTTGCGATCGTCGTCGGCACATCCAGGGGCAAAAGCCATCGGCCGTTCTCCACAGCGTTCCAGTCAATGATCCGCGTCCAGTCCATGAAGATGAATCCCTCATCTATTCATGACCGCGTTGTGGTGAGCCGGCTTGCCTGCAGCGGCTGGAATTTGGAATCTCTCACCACACACACGCACCCGTCAAGCTCGGACAGTGATGCCGTTCATCTGTACAAGCTGTATTCTATATTGTTCAACACATGGATGTTTGCGTTGGGCTGGGGATTTGGAAAGTGGTATGATACCAAGTCTCCTGGAAGAAAGGGCGGGGGGGGGCAGGGCAAAGAGACGGGTGCGAGCCGACGGATGGATGCAGTCAATGCAGAGTGGGGCCGACGATGGCCGATCGGGGAAGGAAAGGACCAAGGGCCATATGCAAAGGTTAATGCAGCAGAGCGCGCAGACCAAGCTTGATACAGATGGGGGCGGGTACAAGCCCGAGAAGAAACAGAGTCAAAAAAAAAAGAAAAGGACATTCCCAACACCGAAAGCGAGCCGGCACAACTGAGAAAGGCAGCGTCGTCGATGGTGGTCATCATAAAAGGAGTCATAGGCCACGAAAGAACCGTGGAGAGCGTGGTGGTGGGGGGGGGGAGACAAAGCTGGAGCAAGCCAATGGAATCGCTGTGTCTGAGGAGGGGGGGTTTAAGTCTGCCATAGAGACATGTGGAATATGCAGACGAGACCGGAGACAAACTTGTTACTCGATCCATGGCGACTGTGGAGAGATTCTATGAAACGGGCCAAGGGTCGATTGACGGCTTGGTCGAATAACTTGCTGAAGAGTACATATTTTTGTTGCTGCGGCGGCGGCGGCGGGAGGCCAGGTGATGCAGTAGCGAAAAAGAAAAAATAGAAAAAAAGAAAGCCAGGGCTTGGCTGCGAGAAAGTCAAGGAGACAGTAATGAGAAAGTCGGGGCAAAGCAGGGTTGCAGATTGAGACGGTGGGCCCAGGGAGCTGTGGCGAAGAGCGTAGATGTCGCGACACCAGATGGTTGGGCCCGGCAGAGAATAGGGGCGAAAGGCCAGGTGGAGGAGAATACCCTTGAAACTAGAAACGGCTAGTGGGGACTGCCAAAGTATTCATCGGGAAAAGGACAGTGCATCTCGGCGTCCGTTAGGCAGATGGCGCTGTGATTCCGGGAAGCTCCACGGCATCATAGTCCTTCTGCAGGATGAGACTGTACTCGGTTGTGAGGGTGAGCTTGATGGGCTCGACCTTTTCCTCGGGGTCGTTCTCGATGCGCTGCAGCAAGAGTTCGAAGCGAGCGGCCTTCTCTGCATCCTTGACAGGCTTGAGGGGCATGAGCATCGGGCTGGGCATGGGCGGAATGATGTTGGCGCCGTTGCCGGTGGTGCTGCCGGTGCTGAGGGTACGGGGCCGTCTCAAGATGGGCTTTGCGTCCGGGCTGGACGGTGCTGGAGCGGGCGAGTTCGGGCCAGGCGGGGCAAAGGGGTCATCTTGATCGTCCAGAAGTTGCACCTGCTCCATGAAGGACTTGAAGAACTTGCGGAATCCCGACGGCGTTCGCTTTTCCATCTCCGGGAAGGCCACGGGGGCAGCCTGAGGCGATCCGTAGGCTGTCGCGGGCAGCGATGCCGAGGGCTTCATCGAAGGCGGGTGCGGCGTCGTGGGAGCGTGCTGGATAAAGGATGAGCGAGGGGTATCACGGGAAGCCGGCGAGACCGGTGGGGCCGAGATTTGGACGGGCAGGAGGGGCATCGAGTGTGGAGTAAGGGGCGAAGACGGATCCTGGGGCCGCGAGAAGCGAGGAGGAGCGACATCGACCCCAACGGCATTCGATCGACTTCCGGCCCGCACGGTGCGAGAGGGGGCGACGGGGATCTGCAGGGCGAGCATGCCGTTGCTGGCCGATCCGCCGACGCTGAGCGAGCGGCTGAGATGGCTCATGGGCCGGGGCGACGGTGTCAGGCTCGGCGAGACCAGGTCTCGCTGCGAGTTCCAGTGCGGGCTTGAGGGCGACGACACGGCAGGATGGGAGTCGGGCGAGGAGGCGAGCGAGCAAGGGGTGCCGGCGGTGGTGCTGATGGTGCTCATCTGCGAGTAGCGCGAGTGCACCGAGTAGCTGCGGACGGGCTCGATGGGCTGGTCGGGCCGGGCCTCTGGAAGGGACGACATCCGAGCCGGGTTTACCCATGCGTGGGATTGGGCATGGCCCGTGGCCCCCACCGAGGGCGAGTCGGGGGCGATCCAGCGCTCCTTGGCATCGAAGGAGCGGGGCGAGCTGCCCGTGATGCCGTCGTCCGAGCCGAGCGAGGCCGGGCTTTCGGCAGTGCGGGTGTCGGTGGGGTGCAGGGAGTGGTGTGGGTAGACCATCGGGGCAGCAGCAGCAGCAGCGGTCGCCGGGGTCGCCGGGGTCGCCGGGGTTGGGGCCGACATGTTTGCAGGGATGCTGTAGGTGCGGGAAAACGACATGGAGCGCTTGAGCAGCAGATCGCTTCCCTTGGGCGGAGTGGCCGACTGGGACGGCGTCCGAGGAACAGGCAGACGAAAGTCGGTGGGCTCATCGGTCAGCGGCCTGGGCGGCTCTGTGTGGCGAACCCGGGACTGTTGGATCGAGAGCGGCCGGGTGGGCATCGAGGAGGTCATGGGCACCGACGATGGCGCTGGCAACGACGACGACAGCGGCGCGGAGGACGAGGGCGACGGTGGGGGCAGCGGGTCGTGCTCGGAACGAGGCCGGAAGTTGAGCCTCGAGATTTGCAGCGGACTCGAGATGGTGGGAGCAGAGGCCATGGCGAGGGCGAGCGAGTTTCGGGGGGGGGATAAGTGGATCAAGCACAAGCGGGTGGAAGTGTGGTGTTGAAGCTGCTTGAGATGGTGGACTTCAGTGGTGGTCGTTGGTGGCGATCGAAGACAGTAGTGGCAGAAGACAGAGTAGTGGCAGAAGACAGAGTAGTGGCAGAAGACAGTGGGAACTACCAGGTCGTGGCTCCACAGAAGACCGCAAAGGAAAGGCCGGGAGAGAGCCGAAAATGTCAGATACAGAAAAGGCCAACGCAGGGCCGGGCGAAAACGAAGGCCGGGGGGGGGTCTGGTAGAGGAAGATATCTATAAATGGGCCGGATGGCGAGGGTGGGGTGTCCAGTTAATTGGGTTGCTGCTGTGGCGAGCAACAGAGGGTGGACGAGGTGATGGGCAGCTGCCGGGGTGTGCAGGCAGGAGTGCAAGTGGGCAGAGCGATGTGCAAACGGGCAGAGATGCGCAAGTCGACAGAGCAAGTTCATGTCGAGCCCCGTATTGCCGCCTCCGGTCGCGCGACAAATGTTTGGGCCACACAGGGATACCGCGGGAGCAGCGCACAAGCAACCAAAGCACCACTCGGCCGCGGCAGGGCAACAAGGGTCAGGCGGGTCCAAGGGGCGGCTCGACTGACTGCCATGTGCCGGCGTGGGCCACGATTGCAGGTGAGGTTGGGGATGGGATAGCGATTGTGTAGACTGAGGGGTCGGATGCCACCACCACGCAAGAAACACAACGACAGCACCACAGCAGCCACAGTCGACATTGCCTCCACACAGCTGCCGCAGACGACACAACTTCAAGGACCGCATCGGCGCCACAGTGCAACCGACATGCCATCTCGATTGGTGCTGGGGCGAACACAACGCCTCTGAAGCAAACACAACGCCCGCGCAGCAAGGCCCATAGTAGGTCTGGAGCACCGGCCGCAGCAGCACAGCGGTTGGCCCTGGGCCAGCCAGCAAAGGCCCAAGCAGTGCGGCACACAGGTGTGGACAAGCCGATCCAGAGAGCGACCAGTCACGATGCGCACGTCTGCTCAGATCTGCACAGCGACGACTGCGGGGTTGTGCCGTCACATGGGCGCTGTATCGGTTGTCGAGTCGGTGTCTGTGCTGGTGTCTGTGCTGGTGATGGGTTGTGGGATGTGGGATGTGGGATGTGGGATGTGGGATGTGGGTCGTGGGTTGTGGGTTGTGGGTTGTGGGTTGTGGGTTGTGGGATGGCATGCAGAATCGACTCGATGCATTCGAGTGGACCGACAGAGTTGCGAGTCGATCGACGCATCGCTGCACCTGGTTTTCCCGATGCTCTTCATCTGCGACGCAACCGCCGTTCCCGCTCTCGTGCTGCGCGCACCAGACCCCATGCTTCCTTTGCCAGCACCCGGCGTCCGCCGTGGCAGGCGCACCACACACCATCATGCAGGTCGCCCCAAGGGGCGCAGCTCGAAGGCGTCCTTTCCTCGCGAGCCGGCCGGTGGCGACGATGCGACAAGGCCAGACAGCGAGCCAAGGGCACCGTGCCACCCCGGCCCTCGGGCGGCCATTGGTTCGGCGCGCAGCCGGGCTGTGTGGCTGTATGGACACCGCGAGCATGGACCAGCGGCGCTGCCCTGATCGGGCCAGAGCACGATGCGTGGCAGCGACACGGGCAATCGACGCACCGCGACGACGCTGCGATTCGCATGGCCACGTTTGTTTGCCGGGGACGGTTTCGTCCTCGGGTGCATCCTCTCACTTTCCCCCCCTCCATCGTCCTCTCCATCTCCCCGCTCCCTCGCATAATCACGCTGTCCACATCGCCCTGCACTGCTGCCCTTGTCGCCCGCCGCGCTGAGCCCGACAAAGCGCCGCGACAAGGCCGGCTCGAGGGTGGCTCGAATGCACTCTGCCCGTGCCTCGCCTCGGCCGTGCGACGCTGGTGGCGTCGTGTGTAACAGCTGCGCAGCAGGCTGTGGCGATGCTGCACGACGTGCCCTGATGTGCTGTGTTGTGTTGTTGAATGCGAGCTGCTCTGTCGATACGAATATCACATATCGCATAGACATATCACATGTTACATATCAATTTCACATATCACATGTTACATATCACATATCACATTCCCATATCACATTGCCACGTCAATGCGAGCGACTCTGTCCACTTGCCATTCGGGCTCCTGCGATCTGCGCTGTGTCGCAAGTGCCCACCGTCCCCCGCATGCTGCTTTCCTTGCCCCACGGCACTGCGTTGTTGCTGCTCTTGCGCTTGCGGGCTTGTTCCCGTCCTTTGTCGTGCCTGCCGTGCGCCTGCTTCTGTCTCTGTACTGCCGCGCCCGTTTTGGTTCTTTGCACCGCCGTGTGCTCGCTCCACTCACCCACCACACCAGGTTTCCTGTCGCTTGCCAGGCCGCTGTTTCGACTCTGGCCTTGCCTGGGCTGTCCGTTCTCCTGATCCATACACCCCTTTCGCATCGCTTCCGGCCGTCCTGCCGCTGTCGGCTTGTCGTTGTCCAAAGAACCCACCGGCTCCGACCCTCGGCACATGCGCTGTCCCGTTAATTTCGAGCAGGTCAAAAAGCCCTGCCGGTACGTTCTCTGCCTTTCTCGTTTTCCCTCGTATCTCATTGCCTTGGGCACCCCGCGAACCAGAAACAACAATAACAAAATTTTAAATCTGCCCATCGACCTGCCTTCTGGTCGGCTCTCCCGTCAATCCAAGCTTTAGTTGATACCTTTTCGATCGCCTCGATCGCTCCCCTGTTTCGTTCCAAATCTCTTCCAACCGGATCTTCGCCGAGGTAAGTCGCCTCTGCTGCTGCTCCCGGATGCTGCTTCCGATTGTGGCTTCCGGCTGTTGATCCTGGCCGTTGTTTGCGCTGGACTCCCTCTCGCCCGGGTCTTTGTCGGCAGCGACCGATCCTGCGTATTGTCCTCGCCCCGCCTCACTCGGCGGCTGCCCGCTCCTCTGTTCTGTCGTTCGCGTTGTATGTTACTGCGATCCTGTCGGCAGTGCTGTTGTTGGTCGGCGTCTCGCTGCTTTGTTTGCTGTGCTCCTGACCCTGCTTTTCTATTCACTCAATCGCATCTCATCCCGCTCGCGCGCTCGCTCCATGCCCTCGGATATCCTCGTCTCCTCGGCCGTCTCCGTTGGCTTTGGCTATTGTCGCCCACTCCCGCCGCCTGCTGTCCCTCGCCCGCCTTCTCTCTGCTATCGCTCCGGCACTGTCCTCGCAAACCGCTGCCTCGCCCACTCGTATATCGGCTCTCCGTTGTCCGGATATCGACTGTCGGATCTCGACCGCCCTGGTATTGTCTGCCCTGACCTTACCTATTGATATTGACTGTCTTGATACTGGCTATCCCCCCCCTCTCCACAACATAACCGCCGCTCCCTCGGCCCCACAACACCATTCGCTGTCGGCAGACCCCGAGCTCGGTACAGTCCCGACCATCGTGCCACTTTGATCCCACCACCCACCCATCCCGCCGCTGTCCCCTCCGTCCATCCATCCATCCATCGGCCTGCCAGCCTCTGGGTCGCCATGTCCGACCCCAGCGCCGGTCCCAGTGGCCTGTCGCCCCCATTCCTTGACGCCCCCATGGATCCTCTCAACATGGACCATGTTACCGATCCTCTCCACCTCCCCCCCGTCGTGCTGGCACCCCGCCCGTCGCTGTCGTTGCAGGATCCCGTCCAGGCCCCCAAAAATACGCCCTTCCCCCCGTCGCCTTCGACCTCGGTCGACCTGCCCAGGCCGCCGCAAATACCCCTGGATCGCGAGCCGCCGTCCTTCCACAGCCACGAAACCTCCCAGTGCCCTGTTCCGCTCTGTCCGCCGCTCTCCACTGTCCCACCGAGCAACGCCGTCGGCTCCGATTCCCTGCTTCCCTCCTCGTCGCCGCTGAACATCCAGACTGAAATCTCCCACGCTTCGTCCGCATCCAGTGGCTGGCGGAAAGGCAACATCATCGACCGTGTCATGAGAACCGAGCCGAGTACATCGTCCATTCTCGACCCCACAAAGCCTTCGCAGACCCACTACTCAATCTTCCGCTCCACCTCGCTTCGCCTGCGGAGGAGTCTGAAAGCCCAGAATTCCCGGTCCGTTTCTCTCGATCTTGCCCGGCACGGCCGACTCTCAACTTCGACCATTGCCCCCGGTGGCTCGCCGCCGCTGGGACTGGCTTCGGGCTCGTCCATCAAGAAGAAGCGGCGGTTCTCCATGCCTCCGTTCTTTTCGGGGCTGTGGAGCTTCTTCAGCCCATCCAGACACAGTGCTCGCTCGGCCCGGTCCAGAAAGCGCTTCTCCTATCCGTCGTCCGTTCCACCCTCCAATCTCTCCTCGACCGTTTCGTTTCCGTCACATATCCAGTCCACTCAGCCTGCCCCCCACGATCAAGTCGCTGCCCCGGGCTCATGGCCGCCTCCGGAGCTGTCGTCGGCACCGTCGATCCTTGTTCGCACCTCGCCGGCCCAGCCCCGCTCGTCAGAGCCAAAGCTGTCGCTGACAATCGAGAACTTTGATCCCGCCAACTACGAATCTCCGCCGTCTCGTCGCCGCTTGCCGGCTTCACCGCTTGCTTCTTCCATCTCCCTGACCGACCTCACCAGCCGCTCGCCCTCTCCCAGGCTCGCCACGAGGTCAAGCACCAGTCCGACTCCCTTCTCTGAATCCTTCAGGCTCTTTGCCAAGCGTCCTCCTTCTACCGGTGGAGCCCCATTCTCGCCCACGCAGAGCACGAAATCCCTGAAACCCTCCCGTTCCCACGAGCCGCCGTCGTCCTTGCATCCGTCCATTCCCGGGCGCCCGCTCTCTCCTGGCAACCTCTTCTCTCGTTCATCGCGGCAAGCCTTGTCAGTCGACAGCTCGGCTACAGTCACAACCGCACCCGCACCCGCAGCCACAACCACGACCACAACCACAACCACGACCACGACCATGAGCCTGCCCCCAGCCGACTCGTTAGCGATGGCCCGGAAGCGAAGCCCGTTCTTGGCCTTTCGGCCGAACCGGTCCCCGTCTCCGGGTCTGTCGCAGTCCGCAAACTCGTACTTGCTTGAGAAACAACTCATCCCGCCGCGTCTGCTGACGCCTCCTCATCCGGGCGACACGAAGCTGCCTGCGTTGGGCCAAGGACTGCCAAGGCCGCCCCGTGCTTCGCCACCGCCACCGCCGCCACCGATATCCAGCCGGCCGACGGAGCCCGAGCGACTGGATTCGATTCTGTGTGCTCGTGCAGGATCCCGCGACTCGATCGGCGCCCAAACGGCCACCACAGTTACATCAAATCGCGGCAATGTTGGACGGGCTGCAGACCGCGACCGCCACGAGGCGTCCCGGAGCTCGCAGGACGGCGTGCCTGCGTCGGTGGTGGCACTGCCAACCGAGTACCAGCCACAGACCAGCCAGCCCATCGAACCCACCGGCAGCGGCGTCCCCAGGCCCAAGCGCCACTCTGCAGCCTCGTACTTTGCAGACCTTCCCCGGCCCGAGCGCTGGGCGATCGAAATGGCGCGAGCGCCTTCTGCTCAGGACGGCTGGCGGATCACCGAGGGTATCGTCTCAGGATATCGCCAGATCGAAGTCTTTGATTCGTACGAGGTATATCCGGACATGGACCAGAAGAGCAGTTTTGGCGTTATCATGGACGACACGATGTAACGGCCCAAGCAAATCGAATTGGATCGGACCGGACTGGACAGGACTGGACCGGACTGGACCGGACTCGACCTGGCCAGACTGAGGCTGGACTCGTGAATCGCAAGATCGTAGCCAACGTTTTTGAGACAGTCCGACGGCGAGTCCATGCTTCCGCAACAACCTCTCGGACAGCTGCCCTCCCCCTCGAAGGCTCCCATTTGCGGCCTCCGATCCAGATCTTATTTCCCACACCACCGTCTCCGCCCCCCAAGATGTTGTCCGTGCCGGACACATTTCCCCTTCGATTGTTACTCAATCCTCCTTGTTTTTGGTCGGCTTCAAGATACAGGCCAGAGACAGCTTCGCAAATCTCGCTTGCTGGCTCATTACCTCCCCCCCCCCAACTTTTCTGATCCTTCTTGGACCTTTTCTTCTTTGCTGTGATCTACTTGCAAATCTCTGCTTCCGAGACGAGACAACGTCGCTGCAACTCGATATCATTTATCTTCTCTTCTTCCTCGACCCCTCCCTCCCTCGCGCTTTTGCTTTTTTGTGGGTGTCAATCGATCAAGGCCGGATCTCGATTCCTGTCTTACGGGCTATCTCCGTGTCCGTGGTGTCCTCCTCTCCCTCTTGGTCCTGATTTCCTTCTCCCTGCCCTCGCTAATCCAGTCTCGGCCCCCCCTTTCCAACCTCCACCTTCCACTCCCTTCAAAACCGGACTTATCCGCCGGTCACATTCCCATATCACCCCCCCCCTATCTTTCTTCACCATTCATCCCTCTTCCTCCTCACCATTGTCATTTCTTATTTATTAATGCAGCAGATTAAGCTGATGAATCTGAAGCCCCCGGTCCCTGATTCTGGAGAGGGAGGGGCAGCCCGTTGCTCCGCCCTGTCCAAGGACCGCCTTTTTTTGTCGTTATCTTCGTTTTTCTGTTTGCACATTGGACCCAATCCCATCGGCTGGGTATTGCAGTTGACAGGTTTCAACTCTAGAGTCCCTTTTCATCCCAAACAACCACCACTCCCCACCACCACCACCATGCCTTATTTTTGCCGCCTCACCCCGCCTGGTCGCCGCTATTCTCCTCCACCACCTCCACCACCCCCGCCACTGTCGCCGTCGACCCTTCCCACTCCCGCCGCACACGCCGATGACGAGATTCGACTTTTTCAAAAACAAAAAAAGCAACAGCACTGATTCGCACTGGCGCAATGCAGCGCTCCCCAGCCGAAACGGAGCACCCTGTTTGAGCCAGTCGTGTCACTTTCCCTGGGTCCTGAATACACACCCCTCCAACGCCCTTCATGGACCACAGTCGTCCTCATTTCTCGACAGACCAAAATCCAGACCAAACAAGGGGCGGGGGATGTCGCTCCTTTATTTCCCCTTCCCTTCCCTCCACCTCCTCCACTCTGATTCTTTCTCGTGTACTCCGCCACGTATGTTGCTCAAGATCGGAGCCACCCACAGCTGTCCATGGCATTCTCTGCCCAACCAGTCGTCCCCTCCTCCTCAGATTTGTCCTGTGCTGCTTGCCTGTTGCCAGGTCTCTCGGAACACCAGACAGCCCAACGGCAGCACCAGATCCGTGTGCTCTCTCCTCGCCGATTCGCTACCTTCCCACCCACAGTGCTTTTGAACGAATGCAACGGGCTTTGAGCGGCAATGGTGATTTTCCTCTGCGCGTGCTCATTCAATACCAAAATACTAAAACAAACGTAGGGAGAGCCTTGAGGACATCTCGGCAAGAGAAAGGTATCGTCGCGGGGAAATATAATCAGCCAACAAATAGAGCATCGAAGTGAATGGCAGGGGCGAGGATCGGCTGGACCCAGGGCTGGAGAGAGAGAAAGCAACACCGACATAGCGCGCGGAAGGAACGAATGAAGGAAGAGCAAATCCGAGACAGGTTCTACGCTCAAGGCATCTTGCCTCACTACCGCTCGTACTCCGTATGAGGCGTGTTGGAGAAGATGCGGTCGATTCCAGACGGAGATTCGTCATCGTCGCTGTTGTTCATGGGAGAGTCCAGATTGTGGGTCGCAGGCTCGGGACTTGGCTGTGATACTGGAGAAGGAATAAAGGCGCGGGTGATGAAGAATGGCTGCGGCTGATATTGCTGATGCTGTTGCTGCTGTTGCTGCTGGGACGACTGAGGCGAAGGGCGAGAGAATGCCGATGGCGACGAGGCAGACCGCGACGATGCCGACGATGCCGAAGGCGAAAGTGGTTGCAATGGTTGCAATGGTTGCTGAGTGCCGGACTCTTCGCGTGTCGGTGATCCTGGAGATTCCGATGTTGGTGTCGGTGGGGCTGCGATGCCCACGGGCGAGGTGGTGCGAGGCGGTAGGGCCAATGGCAATGTGCCCAAAGGAGACGAAGTCGAGCCCATGCCCGAGCCTGGACCCGAACCTGAGCCCGAGCCCGTGCCCGGCTGCAAGTGTTGCAGGTTGGCCATCTGCAGCGCTGCCGCACGCTCGGCACGCTCAACGACTTCGACGAGCATGCCAAAGATCTGGTCCTCGAGCGATAGCGCAGCGCTCAGACTGTTTGGGGCCGAGACCGGAGCTGGACTGCCAAACAGAGGGATGCGGAAGATGGTTGGGCCGGCGGGACGAGCGGGCTCGGACCAGTCGCCGCCGTACCGGATCGTGGGTGAGAAAGAACCCGGTGGGCTTTGTGGAGATGTCGTCGACAGTCCAGACCCACCACTCCCGCCGACTCTCGACAATCCAGGACCAGACGGCGATGACGAGCGGGGACGGTGTGCTCGTTGACGAACATGCAGCGACCGCACAATGCGCTCGGGGCTCCAGCCCAGGTTGTCGAGCCGGGATCCAGACTGAGATGTGGCCACGGAGCCGCTTGGCTGGAACGATGCCGAGGCCGCAAACGACGACAGCCCGAGCGCCCCTGACCGGCCCCTGGCATTGCCGTTGTTGCCGTCGTTGCCGGCTCCGGCCGTCCCGATCGGGCGCGGAGACGGGCGAGAGTCTTCCTCCAGACCCTTGAACTGCTCCAGCTCGATCGGCGACAGACCGGCCTTGAGGATCTGCAGGACAGCCGCACGGCTCTCGACCGACATCCCCGAGAACAGGATTTCGAAGAACCTAAACAGCTGCAGCCCGCCGTATCGCTCCAGCTTCTTGAGAATCTTGCGCATGTGCGTGGGAAGGTTGCTATAGGAACTAATGCCGCCGCCCGATCCGCCGTCGCGATCGTCGTTTCGCACGGATAGGTGTCCGCCATGATTCCCGAGGCGGTGGCGAAAGGGAGAGCCTCGCCCTGGACGACGCCCAGATTCGGCCCGGTCGTCTCTGGGAGAATCGAGCTCGTCGCTGCTGGGGCGGTCGTCGTCGTCGTCGTTGCCGTCCTGTGCATACCAGGGCTGGGTGGTGACTTCAACGTTTGAGTGTCGGTAGATAGGAGGACCCATGGCTGGTTCGGTGGGGTGGCTGGGGAGATGGATCACTGAGCAGATGGGCTACGAAGCAGGCTACCGGATGGGTCGGCAGGTCGATTGGTATTCCGAGGTACTCAGAGCAAGCTTGGAGTGCTTGCGATATTCCTTCAAGGGAACCTTGGCTTGGCCGTGGGAACGCCGAGGCAATGACAGACCAGAGTTCGTGGTGGGAAGTGTTGCCTGGAGTGTACCCAGGGGAGATTAGAAGGGTGCAGTTTTGATCGCTTTGGGAGACAAGATGCCGAGCGAGTCTCAAGCGTGAGGAGATGTGCGAGGAGATAAATCAAAGCTTGCTGGCGCAAGGGATGGCCGGGGCCGGACCAGAGGAGGGCCGAGGAGGGCCGAGGAGGGCAGAGAGGAGGCGAGCCCGTGTGGAGAATACAATAGAGCCTCCCCTGGGACAAGGGCCGCAAGGATGCAGATGGGTCTGGGAAGCTTGCACCTGGATCCTCACACAAGCGGCTGCGGGCGATGCCGCCGTCAATGTTTGCCGCCGCAATGACGCTGACATTGGCTGCTCTATGCTCAGGCCGTCTCGAGAGGCGCTGTTGCGATTTGTTGCTGGGGCCGACCAGGTTCCTTGTCCAGCGCACACACCCCCTTGCACTGTCCGCCGCTCCCTGCATTTGTCCTGTGGCTGCTGCGTCGCTCGGCTGTCTGGAGGCCAGACAGGGGCATTTGTTGATACGACCGCAGGGTCGGTGGGGCGAGTCGGAAGGTCAGCTGGCGGTGGTGGTGGTACCCAGCAGGGTCGAAGCACTTGGACAGAGCGGTTGACGATTTGTATGCGGCCCAGAGAGGCGAGGCAGCAGCACACCAACAAACGGCAGTTGACGCCAAGCAGCGACAGCTATTCGAGGAGCAGCAGCATCGCAACTGACCCGACCTTTGAATCGGCTGGCTGGGACATGCGCACTGGATGCCAGACACCTCGAACAGACTGGTATTTACCAACATGATCAATGCGTGCGTGGCGGTTGACGAGACCAGAGGGCGATCCTTCGATCGCAAATGGATGCAGATCACCGCGTTCGATTGAAATGGGTGTGTCCCGTTATTTTGAATATGTACACACAAGCGGCAAAAAAAAAAAAAACGGATGCCGGTCGTTTCAAAGGCACAACACAAGCAAGAGTGAGGGCTGTCGGCGGAAGAAATCAACATATGGCGCTGCGGAAAAAGAATGGCTGAAATCACTGGATTGGTCCGGGTACCAATCCATATCAAATCCGATGCGGCGACGAGACCAGCGGGGACAAGAGCGTCTGCAAGAGCGTCGGGTCCGTCGCTGGCCAAGCTTTGGATGGTGGCTCAGCGCATTCTCAACCGGGCAAGGAATGTGGCTGGGCAGTATGGGGCTCGGGAGCCGGCTCTCACAGGTGGGCAACAATGTCCTTCTCCATATCGGCGGGGACCGTTGTGGGAGCAAAGCGGCGGATGACCTTGCCGTCGCGATCGACCAGGAACTTTTCAAAGTTCCACTTGATCATCTTCAGGCCAAGGATGCCGGGGGCCTCGGACTTGAGGTAGTTGTAGAGAGGATGCTCGTCCGAGCCGTTGACGCTGATCACCTCGGTGATGGGGAAACTGACGCCATAGTTGCGCTGGCAGACAGTCTCGATGGCATCGACCTCGGAATGCTCTGGAGAACGGCAGAGGGAGGGCAGGACGAACGAGGAAGGGTTGGGATCACAGCAGCAAGCAACAGCCCCTCCTTCATCAGCGGCATCGACAGACTTCGACAAACACGCAGTGCAGTGCAGTGCACCTCTCCGGAACTGACCTTGGTTGAAGGAGTTGGAAGGGCAGCCGATGATGACGAGGCCCTCATCCTTGTGGTCCTGGTACAGCTTCTCGAGGCCAGTGTACTGCGGGGTGAGGCCGCACTTGGAGGCAACGTTGACGACGACAACGACCTTGCCGCGGAACTGGGCGAGATCCAGGGGCTTGCCACGGAGGTCGTTGATCTTGAACGAGTAGAAGGGCGAGTCGGAGCTCATGGTGAAGATGCGGCGGCAGAAGCGGCGAGAAGCAGGGTTGATGGGAGCAAAGGCAAAGGAGCGAGCGAGGGCAGGCGAGGCCGGGGACTTGAATGCGGATGAAGTGTGGCTCTGATCGGTGGCTTTATAGCCATGGCTGCATTTGAAATGACTTGCCGAAGATCCGGACATGCCCAATGGGCTTTCACGCGGCCGGATGCACATAGCGGATTTCCCTTTCACCCTCGTCGCCACGGGCGGTCTCATTGCGATGCACGCTCTTTCACGGCACAGAGTGGATGAGGAACAAGCGCGGACAGGTCGGGCGGGCGGATCTGGGCCAAAGTGCAGATACTCGCCATCGAGCAGCACTTGGAATTAGCCGTCCTGTGATTCGATTACCGCCACCACGCAGTCGAACGACCGTCTTAGAATATACCTACAGACTGACAACCAGTCGAACAACCCAGTCGAACTACCCAGTCGAACTACCCAGTCGAGCATCGTGGCCGTGCAGCCATACAGCACGGTATCGTATCTCACTCGGCAACAGCGGTGTGCATGTGGCCATGACACTCCGTGACGGCCCGCACATCCATCGAGCTGGCAGCACCGGCCGTCATGACCTCGGTGCTTCTGTGCATTTGTACCAGCGAGGCGCTTGCTGACCGAGCAGAGGTGCAACCGCCGTCCCTCAATCAGCACGAGTGGTTCCAGTGCCGATCCAGCACCGCTTTGTCTGCATCTGCTCTGCCGCTTCCCACGGCCCATCTGCGCGCTCGGCCTCCCTCCCTCATTCGCCTCCTTGCTCTTCTCGCACACGCATCATGAGCGACGAAGAAATGTCTCTGGTCAATTCGGAAGCAGCGGCCTTCCAGCCGCCTGCGTCCTTTGTCCAGCGCTCTCAGGCCCGGCTTGCTCGGCTCCACAAAACCAAGATGGGCCGAGACAAGTCAGTGTCGTCCCCGTCGCTGCTGGATCCTTCAACATCGGCACCGACACCGCTGAAATGCGCAGATGACCACCCAAAGAGGATCAAGGCCAGCTCCACCACTCAGCTCTCCGCCTCAAGAGCGAGCCTGTCCTCGACACCGTCGACACCGTCGGCGCCCAAGACCCCTCCCCGTCCGTCGCCTCGCCCGGATCCGGCTCGATCGTCCGTTGGCTCATCCCACAAACGCGTGCGCTCTTCCTCCAACCTCGCCTTGCCCTCGTCCAAAGCGGCCGCGCCAAGTATCGCACCCTCCAAGGCCGTGCTCGAGGTCGCCAGGCTGGCCGAGAAGCGCGCGGAACGGCGATTGATGCAGTTCGAGACGCGCAGATATCGCAGCAGCTTGACCGAGCGGGATGCCAAGACACTCGAGTACAGGTCCACCATCGACGGCTTCACCGATATCTTCCAGAAGGACCTTGGAAAGGTCCACGCACAGATCCTCAAGTCGCGGAATCAGGATCGAGTACTTTCATACGACAATCCGGACGACCGTATCCGGGTCTGCGTTCGGAAGCGACCCATAAACAAGAAAGGTCAGCGGCAGGAGCGATGCGGTGATTTGACATGGTGTCATTTGGCGGGCTGTCGCCGCGTAGCGATTCAGCAGCATATCATGCGGTGCATGATACGATAGGATACGCTTGTTGCGCTCGATGCTCCGGTGGCTGTCTCTGTTGCTCGAACGGACATCAGCCAAGCATTCGCACCCCAACGGCCTCACCTTCCCATCCGCCTTTCTTTCGTTTTCGCTTCCGTTATCACTTCTGTTTCACTTTCACTTTCACAGAGATTGCTGAAGGCTCCTTCGACATCATCACCACGGCGACGGCCTCCTATCCCTATTCTCACATCTATCTGCACGAGCCCAAGATCAAGCTGGATCAAAGCAAGACCATCGACACCCACAGATTCCTCTTTGACCACGTCATTGATGACCAGTCCTCGAACGAGCAAGTCTACAAGATGGCCGCTCGGCCGCTGCTCCGACTGTTTCTCGATGGCGGCAAAGTGTCGCTGTTCGCATACGGCCAGACTGGTTAGGCACCTTTGTTCTCTTCCTGTGCAGTATCCGTCAGTCGCCTTGCCGCAGTGATTGCTGTAGCTCGACATGCTGTCCTCGGCAAAGCTGGCACAGATCGGAAGAATCGGCAAATGCCTACCGCCGTGCATGGTTGATCCCGACCGACTCTCCCACACTGCTCCCATCCTGCTCCCACACTGCTCCCAGGCAGCGGCAAGACCCACACCATCTTTGGGAAGCCCAAGGATCCCGGCGTCTACTACTACATCTGCCAGGATCTGTTCGCCTCACTTGCTTCGCCTGCCTCGCGCTCCGAGAAGCCAAGGCAAGGCCACGGCACAAAGTCGAGTCTGAATCCAAGTTCGAATGCGAATGTGAATGTGAATGTGAAGCAGGATCTCCGCTACTCGGTCGAGGCAAGTTACTTTGAGGTCTATGGAGGCAAGGCCTACGACCTTCTCAGCCATGAGCGCTCCCATCCCCAGCGCAAGCGAGTCCAGTTGCTCGAAGACGGCAAGGGAGAGCTCAAGGTCGTGGGACTCACCGAAATCAAAGACATTGCGAGCCCCGAGCAGCTCTACCAGATCGGATGCCACGGCAACCAGATGCGCACGACGGGCTCAACCGAAGCCAACGCCGAGTCCTCGCGGTCGCACGCTGTCTTCCAGATCACCTTGAAGCATAAGCTACGCAGGACCGATGGAACCTGGGCTACCAGCCCCAGAGTCTTTGGCAAGTTTTCACTGATTGATCTGGCTGGCTCCGAGCGCGGCGCCGACACCGGGGATATCGACAAGGTCCGTCGATCCGAGGGCAGCGAGATCAACAAGAGCCTGCTGGCGCTCAAAGAATGCATCCGGGCACTGCATCGCCGAAGCATGATGGGCGAGCACGCCGCCAACGAGGTTCATATCCCCTTCCGAGGGAGCAAGCTCACGCAGATTCTCCGAGACTCGCTCGTCGACCCAAAGTCGTGCACCGTCATGGTGGCGACCGTCAGCCCAGGGTCCAACTCGGCCGAGCACTCGCTCAACACCCTGCGGTATGCCGACCGAGTGAAGGAGTACAAAGGTAAAGGTGCCCGGGCAAAGTCGCTGCCGCCGACCCGACTGGTCATTGACGGCCCAGCGCAAACCACAAACAACAACGACCCCGAGTGCAGCGATGGCAACGACTCTGCCAGCCCACAACACAACGACGGCGACGACGAGTCGATGATGAGCCCCAACGAGGTGGTTGGCGTCTGCGTTCCGTCGCTGGCTGAGATGCAGCTCCAGGACGATGACGACGACGACGACGATGACGACGATGACAACAACAGCGACGAGGAGCAAGGCGATGAGAATGTGGCCGTGGCCGGTGAACTCGGCACGCTCAAGAGCTCCATCCACCCTTCGGGCTCGAGCGACGACCACCCAGCGCATCCGGACCGCTCGGAGGACGAGTCGATGGGCTCGGAGAGGTCCAGTCCGGCCACCACGGAGCCAGTCGGCGGCGCACGCAGCCCACCACATGTCGACTTGGCAAAGACCAAGCCAGAGGCCAAGCAGGAGGGGTCACGCTGTGCCGACGAAGCCTCCCGGGCAGAGCATGCAGATGGAGCCAAGATCCACGAGCCCGCACGCCCGCTGACGGCATCCTCGCTGCTCGAGGAAGAGGACGCCCTGATCAACTACCACATCTCGACGCTCACGTCCAACGCCAAAATCATCCAGGACGAGGAGCGGCTGCTGATGTCGGTGTCGACCGAGGGATACGACATTGACGAGTACATTGACGGACTGGATGCCGTGCTGGCCACGAAGATGCAGATGCTGATAGAGCTGCAGACGAAACTGGGCCAGTTCCGCCGCCACGTCGAGGAATACGAGCTGCAGGAGGGAGACCGGCTTTAGGAGACTGTCGCTGAAGGATCTCTGGAGGATCTCTGGAATAGAGCATGTTCGTTGACGAGTAGTATAGGGGGCGTATGTCGGCGACAAGCTGCTGCGAGTCCTCGGCTGGAGCCGTGGTGGTTCTGGTCCTGCCAGGGGACGGAAATCATGGCCGCGGCCGCGCCGGCATTGCGCTGGACCGCCTGCATGCCCTCCGCGAATGTTCTGCGGCAGCGCGGATTTGAAATGCGGTGCTGCACAAGTGGCCGTCCGGCAAAATGCCGTCGCCAGGCACCGGGGCGGGTGATCGCCGATGACCATCGTCGGCAGCAGCGACGGGCCGGGGCACCGTTGTGCGCGCTGCTCGCCGCTGCTGGGATGGTCCAAGTGGTCGACATTGTCGAAGCAAAACGGCGTGCCCTTGTCGATTGCCGCTTGCTGCGAATGTTCGGCAGGATTGCGACGAGGACGGGCAGCGCCCGCGCCGAACAGCAGCAGCAATGACGGTAACAACAGCAACAGCAACAGCAACAGCAGCGGCAGCGGCAGCGCCTATAAAAGGTGCTCCAGCCGCCCGGCCCCGTCTGCCCCCATCTGCCTGTCTCGCATCTCCCCACCCGTCTTCTGCCATGTCCCGCTCTCTCCTCGTCTACGGCGGCTCCGGTGCCCTCGGCCGTGCTCTGGTTGCGCACTTTCGCTCCCTGAACTATGCAAGTATCGCCTGTTGTATGGCTTGGGGGGGGGGCGATCGCCCGCCATGTCTCTGGTCCGGCCCAACCCTTTCTCTGATCCACACCCGCCGTTCTAACGTCGCGCTCTCGACTCTGAATCTCTCCAGAACGTTACCTCGGTCGACTTCAGAGAGAACGAGGAGGCCGATGCCAACGTCGTCATCTCCCGCGAGGACGGTGCTGCCGAGCTCCAGGTTGCTGGCCCTCGCATCGCCAGCGCCGTCGCTGCCTCGCTTGGCACCATGAAGGTCGATGCCATCCTGAACGTCGCTGGTGGCTGGGCCGGTGGCAACATCCTCGACGAAGGTAAAGGCCTGCACTCTTCCTGGCCTCTGTCCTCTTGGCTGGTGTCGGTGTTGCCCATCGATGAGACATCCACAGCTTCGGAGTGCTCACTCCTGCCCTGGCCATCTCGCTAGATCTCTACAAGAACGTTTCCCTGATGCTCTCGCAGAGCGTCAACTCGTCCGTCATTGCTTCTCGCATTGCCGCCGCCCATCTTAAGGAGTAAGTGTGATCTGATCCGACTTGTACGCACACAGCAGCAGCAGCAGCAGCAGCAACTCCGGGGCGTTGGGTGGGGAGCATCACCAGCCCAGGTCGCTCTAACCCTATATTTTCTTCGGTTTGCAACAGGGGCGGTCTGCTTACCCTCGTCGGCGCTGGCGCCGCTGTCTCTGGCACCCCCGGTAACATGGTCGTTCGTGCTTCTTCCGGACAACCTGCACCATTGGCAAACGTCTCAGACACAAACTTACCTGCATCACAACGACATGTGCCAATCTCATTGGCGCTCGTTCTCGTTTTCTTCTTTCGTTCACTCTGTCTCTCTCGCGCGGTCATCATGAACAAACGCTGCTGCAGGCATGGTATGATGAATCGCCAGCCTTTCCGGCCCATTTGTCGGTCCCTCCGTGTGCTGCGTTGTTGCCTCCACTTCAGCATGCGATCGTCGATACTGATGCCACCGGCTCGCGTTTACAGATCGCTTACGGACTCGCCAAGGCTGCTGTTCACCACCTTGTCAAGAGCTTGGCCTCCAACGGCAGCGGCCTTCCTGAGGGTGCTCGCACGGTGGCGTAAGTAGCCAAATCACACTCACGTTCATATTCGCATTGGAAGTTGGCATCACGGAAAGTGAGGCCCCGTGCTAATGCTTCATGCTGTGCCTTTCCCTCCCTTGACCAACATCCCCGATATCATCTGAAGCATTCTGCCGTAAGTGTCGTCTTTGGTGACCGTGGTCCCGGAGCTGCTGGGTGCAGCTCTCGGACTGACCCTCGCTTGAGCGCGGCGACAAACCAAAGCTCCGCTGGGGATCCGCACCATTCCATTTACCACATCTTGATACTCACGCTCGTGCCGATGTCTATTTTCCACAGCGTCACCCTGGACACTCCCATGAACCGCAAGTTCATGCCCGACGCCGACTTTTCCTCGTGGACTCCCCTCTCTGAGATTGCCGAGTATGTACACATGTTTTCTCCACGACCAGGGTCAGCTGCATCCCTTCTTTGGAGGGCCAGGGCAATGCCACTCGGACACCCGGGCATCAAATCGTCATTCGCTCCTGTGTGCCAAATCGAATGCTAATGTGTCGCCATGTCGTCATGTTGCCATGCATCTCTGCTCCTGCCCCTGACCCCCACAGGCGCCTCCAGCGATGGTCCGAGAACTCCGATGCAGTCGTCTCGGGCTCCCTGGTCAAGATCGTCACCAAGGACGGCAAGACCGAGTGGATCAATGTCTAAGGCTGCTCTGTGAGCGGGCCGAGGTAGTGCTATGATCCAATGTGGCCAACGGCGAACAAGTATTATGATGGGCCTGCCCACGGCCTCTCGGATATCGATTTCGATTTCGATGGGCTGGAGCCGGGTCCATTTCGCAGACTCGGTTTAGGTCGATCGGACAACGTATGGAATAAACGTAAAACTTTCGATATCGTCGTTTTGCACTTTGAATCACCAATCCATGGCGGTGTGAGGATTGTGCACACTCTCGAGAAGCGTACACACGCACACACCGGCTAAACAGCCAAGCGCCTGTCTAATTTGAAGAAGCAAGTGGAGGAGAGACACCCACGGGCATACCAAGATGTGCGTGTATTACGAAGGAGTAGGTGATATAAAGAGGGGGAGGCAATGCGATGCCGAATAATGCCGAGTGCAGGCGAGCAGCACAGTCGATGCGAACGCTGGTTGTTTCCAAAGGCAGGTGAGGTCAGGAGTGATTTGACTGCATGAAGGTGGATTAGATACAGTGAGAAGGGGTTCAAGCAGTGTATTTGTTGAGAGGGAAAGGTGGTGACGCTCAATCCACCATGCTTTGGTCGAGAGGAGCACCGGCAATGAGGTCGCAAATATCTCATAGCTGATCACACCTCGCTCCAGCGCAATACTAGTCCTTCGTGTGGCTCGAGTGAAGCTTATGGTATCGCAAGCCGCTGGAGCTGGTGTAGTGCTTGTGGCAGATATCGCAGCTGAAGACCGGGCGGACGAAAACAGTCTTGCCGCTCAGGTCCTCCTCGGAGGGGGCGTAGAGCCTCCTCGCGCGACCCATTCTTGCGTTGTCGCAGAGACGAGAGCTGGTGGACAGTCTTGAGGTGATATCTGGAGGCGAGAGAGCACAGAAGTGCAAGTGGATGGTGTGTGGCCGTGAAGGATTGTCGGGGAGGGACATCGAGCGACCGATGTGGAACGATGGGGTCCGTGGGAAAGGCGATTACCATGAGCACACGATCGACGGCAGAGAGTCAGTAATCGAATGGTATCAATCTGTGCTCTTCTGCAATGGCATCTTGCTTAACACAGTGGGCGGCAGCACCGCCGAGCAGCCATGGCCGAGACCGAGGCCTGGACA
>NW_026516425.1:0-46801 GCF_025602895.1 Polychytrium aggregatum
TCAAAAGCACGGTTGGAGATCGACAAACGTTGGCCCTGTGCTAGGAGTACATTCTGAGACAGATCTCTCTTCCATCATAATGCAATCGCTTCTGCGGCGACGCACTAGTCATCATGACCCCGAGGTCCCCGGTATCTCGCTCATTCATGGAGAACATCGAGTGTTTCGGATGTCCCACCCAGGAATATCGCCGGCTTGCCATCCATCCATCCAGTCTCCACATCGTGGGCAGTCTGCAGTTGAGAATCTGTATCGGTTTCTCCGGCTGTGGGCATCACACAGGTTGAGGAGCCTTTGTGTTTGTCCGGATTTGCAGATCAGGACACTGTTGTCGGCGAACCACAGTGAGTTCATTTTGCTGGTGGCCCCGTTGCATCCCTGGAGGGAGTGCCTCCCATGTCTCGGAGGCGTCCTGGCAGATCGTCAATGAAGGTGCTGAACAAGAGTGGGCTCAGCACCGATCCTTGGATCAGTCCTTTCTGGAGCCATGTTGGCTTGGATCATCTACCCTTGCTGACTATTTGGATGGACACCCGATCGAACATGGCTTTGATCTGGTCATCCCCGAGCCTGTGTGATGAATATGATGGTACATTGCTCGTGGAGATCGTTGATGGCGATATCCGGTGCGATCTTGATAGGTCCCAGAAGTTGAAACAACTTCTCGATGGTTTGAGGCTTTGGATCGTCCAGAAGATCTTCTCTGGGAACCTGATCGAACGGGACAGATGGAAGGGAGATCAACACATGGGCCGGGATCATCGACTCGAGCGACTCCTTGTGATTCAACAGGTGAATTAGCATGTATTTTACTCTTCTGGGCCTTGGCCACCATCATTGGCAGTGAGGCACGCGGCGAAGTGTGTTGATATCTCGGTGTGCGCTCTCGCTCGATGAGGGTCCCGCAGAATCGAGATCAAATGAGAGCCGTATCAAAGTGGATGTAGTGAGATGTGATATGTCAAGGTACCCGACATGGGGAATGGGACATAATGTTGGAACACATCGATACATCGGGATCAATGGTCTGGAATATGAGCCGCACAGTCTGGATGAGAGAAGGGCACAGCGCACATGGTCAAGATGAGAGCGTCATGGGTGAGATGCACCTTGCCTTGGATGACAAACTGTCAGCTTCGATTTCATGATTGATTCCACATTCGATGAATGTGGCGGTGCCTGTGGCAGTGCAAAGAACATCGATTACAGCCATCAAACCATCGGATCGAGCCAGGCCTGTGTGTGTGTTCAATGGCCAGTGTATGGCTTGCCAGTGTTTGGCTTGCTTTGCCACAAATTCCCTCGCTGTCTCCTGTCCATCTCCATCACCCACTTGCCTCCATCCCACATTCAACATGGCCAGCATGATCGAGTCTGCTTCAACCACCGCATCATCTCCCACTCACCAAGCTCAAGCTGAAGCCAGAGCAACCTCGTCGATGCCCGATATCAACCAGCACTCACTCCAACACAACCCAGACATCTTCACCATCATCTGTTGCAACGACAGCTTCCAGCTGGCACTCGACTTGAACACAATCAAGACCCTCCTTCGAGTGTGCAAACGAGTCCGTCCTCTCCTGAGCTCCAAGGTGTCTCGCTTCAATAAATGGTGCCAGAATGCAGGACTGTGTCATCCAGACGGACAGATGCGGATTGGCCTCACACCCAGCGACCAGATCGCCCTCTCGCTGCATTGCAGGGGTCAAAGCACAGCCGACCGATCCTGGCTCGAAGATCAAGCCGATATGGGCAATGCTGCCGCGTCGTATATGCTCGTTCAAATCATCCAGCCCGAACTCTTCGAGATGCTACGTTACGATCGACCCGATAGCCACAAAATGGCGCTGTTCGATGCAGCTTTTGAACGATGCAGTTTGATTGTGCAGTTTCGTCTGGCTCAGGACCTTCAACATCGGTTCGACCTCGACGACTTTGACGAACCATATCCCTCCAAGATTATGGAGCTCCACAAGAAGGTGGCGGAACATGGACTTGCCCAGGCTCAAATGGTCCTCGGCCAATGTTACGAGAACGGTGATGGTGTCGGACAGGACTACAGCAAAGCAATAGAGTGGTATTCGAAGGCCGCAGACCAGGGCAGCGAAGATGGCCGTCTGCATCTTGTGTTCTTGCACGCTTGGTTCTCGTTCATCGGTCACGGCGTCGAACAGAGCGACGAAGTTGCCCTCGCTCACTGGCAGGAGATCAGTACCCATTCCACGAACCGGGACCTCAAGTCCATCGCCACCCACATGGTCGGATGGATGCACTACCTCGGCCGGGGCACCCAACAGGACAAGCAGAAGGGCATCAAGATCATCCGAGAGAATAGGTCGCAGTTCTTCCCGCTCGGCGAAGATGAATGTCTTGCTGGACGCAATTGTATGTTCTCCGACTATTATGCATCTCGCAAGTTTTTTGAAATGTGCAAACTCGGTGCGGAGCACGATTGGCTATGCGCACATCTCATGGCGGTCTGTCAAATCCAAGGATTTGGAACGCTTCCCGATCGAAGTAAGGACACCAAGCGGGTGTTCGAACAACTCGCCGACACGGGGATGTATAGCGAAGCGATGGTCTGGCTTGGAAGGTGCTTTCAGAATGGCTGGGGTGTAGGTGATGTTTGCAAGGAGATGTCGCTGCATTGGTTCACCAAGGCGGCTGAACTCGGCAACTCGTATGGGCAGTGGATGGTTGGCGAGTGCTGCCTCCATGGCCATGGTGCCGAACGAGATCCCGTCAAGGCGCTCGATTGGCTTCACAAGTCCGCAGATCAGCACAACCAATACGCACAGCATGCGCTTGGGGGCTACTACAACGATCGTTTTCACAAAAATTCGAATCTTGCTATTTTATACTATTCATCAGCAGCAGAGCAAGGGCATGAGAATGCCAAACGGGTGCTCAAGAAGCTCACCCGCAGCCGCCGCCCCAGCGAGCGGGGAATGGCGTCAAAGCAAGTCGGGCCGTCGTAATGTATTCGTTGAATACATTCCAAGAGTGGAATAGGTTCCAAAGAGGTGCTGGCGAGGCGACGCCATGTTATCGCCAAGAATGTCCGCGGAGCCTGCCGACCAGGAAGCCAGGCGGATCTCGGTGGGCACGATGCATTCTCCTCCGATTCATTCTTCTGCCACATGTCCCTGCTGCGATCACATTGCCTGTCGCCCTGGACGCGCTGTTGGTCATGATCGACCCAGAAACGCGGTCCCTTCTTGTTCTGGGCGTGGTGCACAAACAACCCGTCGTTCTTCGCTGGCGCGCTGCCCCTCCCTTGCCGCCGCCCAGGCTGTTTGTATGACGAGCGGCACGGCTTTGCACCTCTCCGGCGCCTTGCTGGCGGTCCTGTGCCAACCACCGCGGCCTCGCGTTCTGCGCAGCCAATCACCAGCCCGGCTGAGCGGCTCGGCTCCCCTTCTGCTGTGTGTTTGCATTTTTGTGGTGTCCGTGTGACGCGGCCGCTGTACGAGCACCTTGATATGGGACGCGTGCGTGCGCGTGCACTCCATCCTGTGCGCGCCACTCGGCAACAGCTGTCCCCACTGTCTCTGTGCTGCACCGGCTGTCCCTGCTGCACCGCCTTCGGGTGTCCCCTTCGGTTCGCTGGCGCCTCCACCTCCGGGATATCCGTCGGTCGCCCTCAAATAGCCCTTTCCTCCGAATCTGCTCCGGCTCGTCGTTTTCCTTCCATTCGGTTTGGCTGCCATCCTTCTTCCGTGTGCCTTGCAGCCCAGCACCCCTCAAGCACCAACTCTCCTGCTGTCTGTCGTCGCCGCCTCCCATGCCTGCAGCGCCGAGGACCACCACCCCTCGTCCAAAGCACGAGGATACTCTTGGTGCGTACGCAGCGCAACAACCTGCTTCCCCGCCTGTCCGTCCAACTCGTCCCTGCAATCCTCGTCCCCTCAAAACAACCAACGCAGACCCCCCCCTTTCCCCATAGTAGATACCTGCTCACGGCAGATTCATCTCCCCATCCATATGCGTTGCCCCATGCTCGCCAACTCCATGCGCTTGTATCCCCTGGCAAGGCTTCGCCACCGGCTTGCTCTGCGCTCCGCCGACCCTGTCGCTCACAACCATTAACTGGCTGTATTTAATCGTCGCCGACTCGCAGCCTTCGAGCAGAGTCAGACCTATGGCACCCACCCTCTCTGGATCGCCGTTCGCAGCGGCAACCTCTTTGGGCTTCACAAGGCCCTCGCCATGTTTGGTGTGGACGAAACCAACGTTGCCAAGCGCTGGCGTGGTCCCGAGGGCGAGACCCTCCTCCACACCGCCGTCCTCTTCATCGGCGATGATAAGGGCCACCACACCGACCACCCCGACATCCCATTCGATAACATCAACCAGCACGAACACGACCATCCCAACCGTCACCGCGACGTTGCCCGCTACCTCGTCCACCGCTTCAAAAATCAGCTCGTGAACGCTTACTACAACAAGAAGCGGTACTATGGCGAGACCGCGCTCCATCTGGCGGTGGTCAAGAACGACCTGCATATGACCAAGCTTCTTGTCGAGAATGGCGCCTGCGTCAACCACAGCGAAGCAACGGGCTACGAGTTCCGCGCCGACACCGACAACAACCGCAAGAAGGACACCGGCAAGACCGGCTTTATGTACTACGGGTAAGTCGCTCGTCGCTCTTGTCTGACGAGGGCATGCGTTGGGCCGTGTTCGCTGTAGGAGCAGCAGAGAATGGAATGGAATGGAATGGTGGCACTCGATTCTCTTTTCTTTTGTGTCAATCCGTGTCGCCACCTGGCTGTAACCCCCTGCGATATCACGCAGACCACGCCGTCCTGATCGACATGAGCGAGACCGACATACTGACTTGTGAACCACTCGATATCTCTGCTTGCACCTTCTCGATAACGTCCCGCCGATTTAGTGGCACTGTTCTGTAAGTCAGCATGTCGCTGGGCCAGCGGAATTGCAATCGAGCGTTCATTTTGCCACCAGTGTGACGCTACATTGTCTTTGGCTCGCGCTCGCATTCTCACGTCCTCCGCCGTCGATCGCTCTCTCTCCCAGGTCGTTTGCTGCCGTCTCGGGCCATACCGAGATTGTCAAGTACCTTCTCTCGCTTCCCGAGGGCCAGCGTGCCGATCCCTGCAGACAGGACAAACAGCTGGGTATGTGTGTGTGCTCTCCCAACCTCGAGGGGACTCGTTGTGCGTTTGTATGCTGATCTTCAGTCACTGCGTTTCCTCAACGCCTCCAACCCATCATAGGCAACACCGTTCTGCACGTATGTATCCCGATGTGCGATGGGAATGGATCAAATGTCACTGGCAGTCGTGGCTATCCCATGAATCGATTGCAGCTCTGCTCTGTCTTGCCCTGTACACCCAGCACCGCGGATGGCATTCGCTGCCGATGCATCTGGCTAACAAGCTCGTATTCAGGTCCTTGCTTACTGGGGCCTGTACAGTGACTCCAAGAGCAAGACCGAGAGCTGCTGGCACGCCATCTCACACTTCTGCAACGAGAATGTCGAGCACACTAAGCACCCCCTCAAGATCCGCAACAACGAGGGGCTGACTCCCTTCCTTGTTGGCATCGATCGCGGCCACAGAGAGGCTCTCGAGGTCGCCAAGATTCCGCTCTGGGAGGTAAACATCTCCATGCATTTCCAGTCTCTTGGCAGACCCTGGCCCTCATTCCCTGCGATTTCGTGTCTCGTGAGCCCGATGAAACCCGCGTGCTGACATGATTGCGCTTGATCGATCGATTGTCTCCCCAGTTCGGCATGTGCAGTTCGTACATGTTCCCCGTCTCGGAAATCGATACTTGGCGCGACCCCAACGCCAGCCCGTCTGAGCAGGAGACGATCTCGGCCCTCGAGATTGCCGTGCGCAACAACGATGCCCAGCTGCTGATGCACCCCATGATGAGCCTGGTGTTGCGTGTCAAGTGGGAACAGTTCGCCAAGCGCCTCTTCTTGGCGGACATGATCCTGCATATGTTCATGGTCGTCTGTCTGTCGGTCTCGCTGGCTCTGCTCCCCACCCAGCACGCCGACTGGAGCAACTACGACTTTACCAGCGCCATTTCTGTCACTCGCCTGGTGTTTGAGTGTCTGGTGATCTTCAGCACTTTCCTCATTCTGGTCCGCGAGATTCTTGAATGGTTTGCCGAAGGAACAAAGGTAGGTTTGTCCGGAACGGTGTGGGACTATCTTTCTCCTCGGCTCGAGTATCCCTGAAGTCCAAAGCTGCCGTTCCCGCGATCATCGACGGTGTTATCTGCGTGACCGTTGCCACGATGATACCGCCTTTCTGTCGCGCCCCCACGACGTGCAGTTTGCACACATGGCACTCACGCATTCCATCCCCACCCGCCTCGCTCTGGTTTGCAGGAGTACTGGGCTGGAAACGGCTGGGAAGAAAATATCATGTCCTGGATCATCATATTCTTCGTCACCTTGATCACTGTTCTCCGCCCCATCACTGTCGGAAGTCCCGATTTGGATCGTCAGATCGACACCATTGGCGCCGGCCTGCTCGCCTTCTCGGCCTGGATCTCTATTCTGTTCTTCAGCAAGGGCTTCTCCAAGCTCGGAACGCTCGTCGTCATCTTCTGGCGATGCCTCACCACCGACCTGGTCAACTGGGTCACGATCTACGCCGTCATCTTCATGGCCTTTGCCAACATCTTTTTCCTGCAGTTCAAGGCTGCGGATGGCACCCTGGCGACCACATCGTGGGGATCCTCCGACTACGGCATCTCGCTCATGACCATCTTTGGGTGAGTCTCGCTTGGGATGTGGGGCGCTTGTTTGGGTGATGCCTTGGCTGTTTGCGTTTGCCGTGTTCGTGCTTGAAATCCCTTGAGCTCTCTCGCTATGGAAGTGCCACCGATGTCAGCTTTTTGGTGTTTGCTTGGCTGCGTGTTCTGGACTAACCCTGGCGATTCTCAGCTACCTCTTTGGACAGGGCTCGCCTGCCGCAGACTTCCAAACCATCGAGAACCGCACATACTCGCTGTTTGTGTACTTTGTGTACCAAACCCTCACTGGTCAGCATCAGCCCCTCTGCTTTGCGAATGCGTCTTCTGTGGGATGGGGATCTACGGACGGAGCCGCATACTGACTCAATGTCTCTGCTTCTGGAAACCGGCTCCTGTTCCCGCTTTCTGCCCACAGCCATCCTGCTCCTGAACGTCCTGATTGCCATGTTGAACAACAGCTTCTCGCAGATCTACGAAGATTCCGAGATTCAGTGGCACTTGCAGTGGGCCAAGTAAGTAGCCGACCTATGCGCTGGCAGCCTGCCGCATCTGCACAGCCTTACCGCTCTCTCGACAGGCAGTGTTCGATTTGCTGGCGCTTGTGTGTTCGAATCCCTGGCGCGTGTGTGTTACTCGCTGCACCCTTCTCCAAACCCGGGCCGGTCGCTAATGGTGGATTTCCCTAACCGATCGCCCCACTACCATCACTCTTCCCGCAGCCTTGTTCTGCAGCAGGACAGCCGTCTGCTCAGCATCAGCACCGAAGGCGCAAAGTCGGCCCGCTTCAGCTTCTACACGTTCCTCCAGCACGCTCTCGGCATCAAGCCCAAGGCCCGGCTTGGAACCTGCGTGCCGGTCCCTCGCCCTGGCGGCGTCATCGACCAGAGCAACACGGACTATTACTTTATCGTCCGTGAGCGCAAGAACCAGTCGATCGGCGAGGACGGCAGCATCACGGTCGAGTCCAAGCCCGTCAAGGTTATCATCAGCCACGAGGAGTACCAGGTGCCTCCCAGCGCCATCGACATCTGGGGCAACTGGTCCCTGGCCGACTCCAACATTGAGGAGCAGACTGAAGACGCCGACGAGCAAAGCCTCGAGGAAACCCTCCAGGGCGACTACCGACGCGAGCTCGCCATCGACTTCCCCATCAATGAAAAGCCCGCCGGAGACTTTGTCTAAGCCGAGCCGCTCTCCTCAGTCCGTTTTCTGGTGTTGGTGCAGCGATTATGCGACGTTCCTGGAAGGAGATGCGTGCCTCCCTCCTCGCTCCGCTGTCTCTTTGGTTCTGGTGGGACAGGATGCAGCAACACTAGAGTTGCCAGCAATCCTCCCTCGTAGTCACTATCGTCCTTATCCTCTTGGCTTATCGGCCGTCATTTGTCGCTCTCATTGTTTTTGCCATTTCGTTCTGCCTGCCCACGGTCTTTTGCCGTTGCTTTTTCTAACAGCTTTCCTCCCGTCCCTGCCAACCGCAATGCGCGTTTCAATCTCGGTATTGTTCTATCCCAGTGCCTCTATCTTGGTTTAACTCCACCCTATTTGTCCATCTCTTCTTTGAACCAAAACCGCACTCCTTCCAGCATGCAAGCACATGCACACGCACAGACATCAGCCCCCACCATATCCAATACAGACCGACTGAACATCATGGCCATGTGCTTTCGTTCGTGGGCCAAACCCAGGCGGATTCCTGGCAGAGTCCCTGGCAGTCGTTGAAAATGTCTATTGGTGTGCTTGATGCATCGGCTCAGAAAGGGAGAATGACGATCACGATTCAGGGTGCTGCGTTCTATCGGCTCACTCCCTGCTGTGAGCGCCATCGGGCTCGCTCCTGCCTGCGCTGCTGTTGGGGCTGTTCGTCCAAAAGTCCCAATGTTGCCGATCGGCAAACAAGACGTTGCGCATCAGCTCGCCAACAACCAGGACATTCATGCTGTTGCCGAGCAGCCGGAAGCGCTGGATGGTGGAGAGGGTTGCCGGGAACTCGAACGAGTGTCGCTTTGCGCCTCCAGTTGCGGCAGCAGCAGCAGAAGCATCGAGGGACTGCGGCGGCTGCGGAGCCAAGCTGTCGATCGGAAACGCATGCAGCCGAGCAATCCTGGGAAGTGTGCAGAGAGGGCCGGCCCAGCGAAGCGAAGAAGCAGAGCCGCATCAGAGACGACGAGAAGAATGCAGGAAAGCAGTCTCGATTCGCAAAGGCCAAAGGCAACACCCCAGAGCAAAACGGAGCAGCTTGGTGATGAGCTTGCCGGGGTGACTTACTCAAGCGGCGTGAACAGTCGCAGCCCCAGCCGCTCGATCGCCGTCGATGGCTCTTCGAGTCTCTTTGGATCCTGGGTAGCCGAGAAGACTCGACGATCAGCAAACAGAGCTCAGCGAGTGCACAAACCCATAGGCCGTATCATCAGCAAAGCAAAAGCATGCCACCAGAGCTGTGGGACCATGGCACAAGATGCTGCCCTGAGGCTTGCTCGACTCAAGAATTGATCCAGTGGCTCCGTTGACGGCTTGCACAACTGCATGCCCTGGCTCGACAGGACAAAACTTACATCAAATCCCTTGGTTTGCAGAAATGTGCCTGCCCCGACGCCGTGATGGCCGTATGCCTTGGTGAAGCACATTGTCTCGTATTCGTCCGGCGTCGCAACCACTGTGACAGAAGGGATTAGGCATCGTCAGAGACCTTGTTCTCTCAGTCAACTTGCACTGGCTGCAATCTGTGACAACCGCGAACATCGACTCGCATGGATGGGCCCGTGGGAAGGGAACTGATGATCTGTGTTTCCTTCAGCTTGAGGGAAGGGTGAGTCTTACCGCGGTCGCTAAAGTACTGCCTCTTTTTGACAAACACCTCCGGGATGGTCCAGGTCTGCTGCTCCTCGGCCGACAGCACCGATAGGAAGCTTCCGATTGGCCGGCGGGGGAAGACGACCTCGAAGGGCCAGTCTCGATGGACTCTGCCAGTGTACTCTGGCCGCCCAGCACCATCGGCATCGGCAAGGTCGGTTCCAAGTCGCCGCGCGGTCATGTAGAATCGCTTCCGATCGTTTGGGACTCCAAACTGCAGCGGCGTCAGCAGCCACTCCAGGATCTCATAGTTCAGCGATCTCAACGTCGACACCAGGAGATCTCTCGATCGCGATTCCTGTGAGCGAGCAGATTGATCAGCAACTGCAGTGCAATCCGCCCGCTTCCTTCCTCAACTTTGGATGGTTTGCATCGAGTGCAGTATCCATTGCACTGTGACTGGTTGTTCCGGGGATGGTTGCAAACCTCAAAGAGCAAAACGTTCTCGAGAAAGATCCAGTTCGGGGGGCTCTTGAGCTTGTGAAGGATTTGGGTGAGCCGCAAGAGTCCCAGCGCTCTTGGATCTTGGTCATCCAGGCGCTTTCCACCTGGGAGCAGATCAAGCGACGGTGAGCAGGCGACGGTGAGGAGGCTACGATGAGCAGGCTACGATGAGCAGGCACCGATGGCCAAGATAGAAGCATTCGTTTTGCGTCTCATCCGTGCTGGGAGCAGTCAGAGACTTGCCCTTGGTGTATGGCTGGCACGGCGGCGACATCAGCCAACAATTCGCTCCAAATGACTCCACATACGACGCAGTAAATGCTTGGATTGCTGTCTGGGTACAGGACAGAGGGCATTGTTGGAGATCTCAGGACATGAGTGCCAATGCTTTGCCGCACAATCAGAGGATGCGAAACGCAAGGAGATGGATAGGATGCCCACCTGTATCGGAGCGATCCCAAAGTTGTGTTGATAGCTGTGGATGTAGAAGCATCGGGCCGACAATCAGAGTCAGGAACAGATTGCTGTCCGTCTCGATGGATAGTTCCAAGCTTGGGGCTGAAGCAAAGGCATGCAGACGGACTGACCATTCGTTGGCAATGTGGTTGATATCAAACGAGGCGAGGACCTCGGCGTCGACTCCGGCCCACTCTAGACCGTAGTGCTGCGATTGCGGTGTATGTGAGCCGATGAAGAGAGCGAGCGAAAGGTGAGCAACATGCCTGCACGGGAGATTGCCACTCTGAGAAGCTGCTCGGCTGGGACGGTGCTGCCGATGTGTCGATGGCGATGCCTCGGACACACACCATGCCTCCAATGCCCGAGAAGAACTCGAGCGCCCGGATGGCGGGGCCGTTTGGCTGCGAGTCGGCCATGTGCGGCTGCCGTTGGATGTGGTGCTGGATACGGCGTTGGGTGTCGACTCGCTCAGGAGGGGCTCGATCGCATGGATGATCTTGATCCCACAACAGCAAAGATCGCATGGATCTTGATCACACAACAGCCCGGGTTGCGACATTCGTGCCGGTGCATCCAACGAAACCGGATCGAGCCATTCCGGCTCCGCTGGTCTGCGCTTTTGTCCGCTGTCACCACACCCCGTTCACGGCTCTTCGTTCGCAGTTCTCGGTTCGCAGTGCTTCGATCGCAGCCCCCAGCCCCTATTCATCACTGCCGCAATGAGTCTCAGCTGGCTTTGGAAGAAGGAAGAGAAGCCCGTGGTTTGCTACCACATCGTAAGTTGACCATGCACCGCGGCCCGAGTCGGCACTAGTCGGGATATCATAGCGATCCCTCGACGAAGCACCGACGGCCGCTTGCCGGGCACTATTGTGCGCTCTGCGATCACCTTTGCCAACGCACTCTCGCCGGCCCATGCGCACATATGCAGGAAGGCTTCTTGAACTGCAAGTACATGCAAAACGCCATTGCGATCGCCGAGTCGGTCAAGGCCCGAGACGAAACCACGACCGTGCAGATCTCGTCCAACGCCTTCGAAAAGCCCCAGTGGCAGGAACGCCTGGAGCAACTTCGTCAGGTAGCCGCTGCTGCATGAGTGTGGCATCACTGGCGGAATCACTGGTGGAATCGCCGGTGTATCGCCGGTGGTACCGCTGCAGAAAATGGTCCAGACTCTATCCTGTCATGGATGCTGCGATCGATCTGTCGATCCACCAATCCATCAATCCATCGGGTCTGGGAGTCTAATGCTGCACTCGGGCATCGGCCATGGTCGATACTGCAGCCACAACGGGAACGACTTGACTGAGCGTCCCCGGCTCGCTGCCGCTCGAGGCATCGCCATACTGAGACCCTGCCTCTGCCTCTCCAGGAATTCGCAAACTCTCCCGAAGCGCAGACCCACAAAACCTCGCCTTTTATCTTCGAGGGCTGCAAGGAGTCTGAACGAAAGTAAGCATCGGCTCCCGCACTGCAGTTGCATCACTTGCGCAGGATACAGATCGGGCATCGCGGGCATGTCTCTGGAGCACATCTGATGCGGTGGTGTACTTGCCTCCTCCCAGGTTCGTTGGTGGATACGATTCGTTCATGGCCACCCTGAAGGACCGCCATTGCCCTCGCCCGCCACGATGATCGGGACTATTGAGAGAGTACATTGCAGCCATCCCCATGCAGCACGTCATGGACGGCCTTGTCGGAGGTGCCAACGGTTCTGGAGCGTCCAGATGTAGCAGCAGGAATGCTCTCGTTGATGAGATATACTGCACACCCAGGACACTTGTTCTTGGAGCAGATGATGACTTTTGGATTATGAGTACACACGCATCCATCACAGCCAAACAGCGTGCCAAGCAGACTGGCATTGTGGCTGCCTTTGAGAACGTCTCGTGAGAGCAAGGTATTGGACACTTATCGAGTCCATGGGAACTCTAATTCGCCAAGCGCCGTGAGCAGTAGTCGATGCGAAAGACACATGAGTGCTGCACGGCTTCGTTCTCGCCACACCGACAATGCTCTGTCGCGCCAAGACAAACATGGCGATGTTGTTGGTCTGGCCGGCTTGCAAGATGATCTCCGAGATGCTATCGCACATCAGTTGCATCGGCCACATCGTGCTGCCCATGTCTGCGACCACATCACCCACACCATCCACCGTCCGCCATCCGTCATCCACAACATCAACCGTCCACCCCATATCGCACAGTGTCAGTGGCGAGCGCAGCACAAACAAAGTTGGACATACACGCGCACCGCCACCCCTGCGCGCATTGGCCGCCGCCGCTCCTTTGTCCGAGCCGTCCCGGAATCGCCCGTCCGCATTGCCCCGCCTCTTTGGCTGGCCTTCTCCATCTCCATCTCCATCTCCATCCTCAACTTCATCTCCATCTCCATCGCCAAATCCATCTCCTCCACGTCATCCTTCCCTCTCTCCTACTCCACACTCATACCCCATCCCTTTTGTGGTCTGCTCCTTGCAAACCTCCGCTCAGCGGCCGCCGTCTCCCATGAACCGATCTCTGCTCAAGAAGCCGGCCAGTACGTTGCTTCCCAACTCGCCTCTTGCTGGCACCCTGGCCACCGACCTCTCGACTCGTCTGATCCTTTCCCTCAGCAACCCGCCCACCTCGATACTCGCCAGTCACCGGCACACCTCCAGGCCGACCCGCTCTCCCCTCCCTTGCTTCCTGGCCTGCGCTCCTCGTTTCCGTCCTCTCGGCTGTGGCTGCCTCTCCTTGGCAGTGGCTGGCATCATCGCTCACATCCACCGCTGACTCTTGTGGTTGTCCACCTGCTGTTCTCATCTTACTCTGCAGACACGGCCTTTTCGCAACAGCGACTCAAGTCATCCAACCCCATCCTCACGCCCAAATATGCCATCTCGATTCTGCTGGCTGTTGGCGCTATCCTGATCCCCTTGGGCATCGGCCTCTATATCGCATCTGAGAAGGTATGCCAAGAACCCCCCCCATCGCTGCGCTCTCCATATACCATTCGCCCCCAATCTTCACTTTCGCATCCAGACCCTACTCGCAGCACACCCGAATGACCTTGGCGGTTGTCCTGACGCACTCTCTCCACCTCAATGCGCAGGTCGTCGAGGTCAGCTTTGACTACAGCAACTGCAATCAGGCATCGACCAGCTTCACGGCCCCGTCCAACACTCAAGGCGGCGTCGTGAGCCAATGGAAGTACAACCCGTCGTCCAAGACCTGCACCATTCTCTTCAACATCGGCCAGACCATGCCCCAGCCGGTCTTCCTGTACTACCGGCTCGGAAACTTTTATCAGAACCACCGATTCTACGTCAAGTCGATCGACAAGCAGCAGTTGCTTGGAAAGCAGGGCAGCTGCGACTCGTTGACGACCCTGGGCCGAGTCACCTTGTCGGATCTGAACCGCACCTTCCCTGGCTACGGCGGCCCCGCCAATACCTGGCTGACACCCGACGATCTGCAGGCCTACAACAGCACATACTACCCTTGCGGCCTCGTTGCCAACTCGATGTTCACGGGTAAATACGGCATGCGTCGTGGTGCGGCAACAGATGTATGACGGCCCCGCCATCATCTGTGTGTACGATCGATCGCTCGGCGGCTCCGATTCATCCACCCATTGATCTATTGACCAAGCATCGGTGCTTCTCGATCGATAGACACCTTCAGCAACCTGACATGCTACCAGTCCGACGGCATTCCCGGCAACTCTGGCGCGCCTCCTTGCAGCCCCAACAACACCACCGAGGTCGTCTACTGGTGGAACGTCAAGAACATCAACTGGCCCTCGGCCGACCCCGTCCTCTACGGCTACCCCAGCTTTGTCAACAGCTGGGACAACACCACCCTCAACAAGCGACTGATTCCTCCCCCGCTCTGGCAGCAGCTCCCGGCCTACAAAAACGGCTACAACAAGAACAACTTCCCGGACATCAGCACGGACGAGCACTTCCAGGTCTGGATGCGTGTCGCCGCCCTGCCCAATTTCAAGAAGCTCTACGGCCGAAACGATGGCATGCAGCTCTACCCCGGCACCTGGTCCATCGACGTTGTCATGAGTAAGTCCAGTACAGCGACAGCTTATGCGCAGGGTGTCCTGCCCATCGCCATGCACTCGCGGCTGTGATCTCTCTGCCGGATCCTGACCACCATTTCTCCGCTTCAGACTACGACACCGAGCTCTACAGCGGCACCCGGTCTGTCGTCCTCTCGACCGTCTCCTTCATTGGTGGCAAGAACCCCTTCCTGGGACTGGCCTACATTGGCGTCGGCAGTCTCTGCATCCTCATCAGCATGGGGCTCGTCATTGCCAACATGGTCAAGCCTTGGTAAGTTGTCTCACTTTTCTGATCTCTCGGTTGCCGTACCCTCGTACTGTGAGCCACCAGCGATGCCGTTGGATAATGCCCTCTTGTGCGTAACTGCCCTCTCACAACTGCACTCTGCATCGCAGGTCTCCTGGCGACCACTCCAAGCTCGGCTGGGTGCAGCAGGAACAGCTTATGCAGCGAAGCGGCGGCCAATAGTCAGGCCGTGCCAGCACCACCACCACCGGCGCTTGTTGCGCACGTCTCCATTGGCCTCCTTACCACCGACTCTGCCATGCCTTCAGGCCCATGGCACATATGTATTCCATACGTAGCTTGTGTATTTTATTCATGTTCATCGCATCGTGACGGTGCTGTGATGATCTCGCCGCCCCGATCGCCTGCATCTTGGATTTGGCCTTCCCTCTGTGATGGCGAACGCGGCACGGTGAATAGACGCTTTCTTTTCTTTGTCTTGCAGCAAGCGATGCAGGTTGGTCGCCGTCCGTTTGTATGTGAGTTGGCTCGGCCGATGGGCCATCGTCTTGATCAGCCACGGCGTTCCCGCCCACAGACGAGCACAGGGGAAAAAGAGCGGGAAAGACACCAGTCGTGGGAGTGGGAGCGAGCGACCAAGGTCCGGCGCAATCGATCGCAGTCCCCTTCCTCTGCGGCAGCACCGCATTCCCATCTGCCTCGGCATCGGTTTGGTCCAGACATCAGCACACCGCAGCTGTCCTCTGCTCGTCGACAATCCCGCACATCCATCATCCCATCCAGCACGCGACATCATGCCCGAGGAGCGACCCAGGCTCAAGAAGCCCGCCAGTATGAGCCGCATCCCGCATCTTGCATCTCGCATTCTGTTTCTCGCATCTCGCACCTTGCATCCCGCATCTTGCATCTCGCATTTCTGTTTCTCGCGGCCGCATTCGTAGCCAGTGCGCATCGACTGTTCAGCCTACTCGTCTGCAGGCGACCACCATCCCGGTGCACATCTTTGGCTCGAACTCGGCCCCTGGCACTCTAAACCGACGATAGCCACACCACGATTACCCTCTGGCTCTGGCGACACTAACAGCGCCGATGGCTCTCGTCATTGCATCCCATCCCACCAGACACGGCGTTCAAACAGCAGCGATTGAAGGCATGGCAGCCCATCCTCACCCCCAAGACCGTGCTTCCAGCCTACTTCATCATCGGTGCAATCTTTATTCCGATCGGCATCGCCCTCTATATCGTGAGCGACCAGGTGAGCGACCATTCTACCGTCTCTCTGCCGGCCACGTTTCAGAGTCTCGCGTTCGTCGCTTCGCCATCGCTACCTGTGTCCGCGTGAAGCGACCCTTTGCATATCATGCTCCGAGAGAGAGAGAGAGGCTCTATAGTGCAATTGCCTGGCATCATTTGGCCTCTCTCATTCGTATCTGCTTGCATCCCACGCCTCAAACTCGGCGCCTTTCGTTCTCATACGCGTGTGCGCTTGGATCTATTCGCTTTGGTGCGTTCGTGCAGGTCAACCAGGTCGTCTTTGACTACACCAACTGTGATCAAGGCGTTGCCAACGGCGGCGCAAGCCAAGTGGCCTTGAGCCCGCCGCTCAACACCATCGACAACCCCATCATCGCCTGGGTCTACAACGCCACCACCAACCAGTGCACCATTCAGTTCAAGATCAGCCAGACTTTTTCCCAGCCCGTGTTCATGTACTATCGCCTCACCAACTTTTACCAGAACCACCGCCGATACGTCAAGTCCTTTGACTCCAGCCAACTGCAGGGGAGCCAGATGACAGTCTCGCAGCTTAGCTCAAACTGTGCTCCCCTCCTCGACGCCTCGGGGGTGTGGGCGCCGGGTGCCCAGTACTATCCTTGCGGCCTGATCGCCAATTCATTCTTCTCTGGTGCGTGCTGGCCACAGTCGTCCCTGGCTACGACACTCCCTGGCTTTGGCACTCGTCGGCCGTGTCTGCTGCGATCGAGAGCAGTCGAATCATTCACTCCCATCGACTGCACCGCCTGAGCCACTAACACTTCAATGCTCGTTCCGTCTCTGCCTCGACAGACAACATCTCCAACCTCACCTGCGTCAACGTCACCGGAGTATGTTCCAACGGCGTCGTGCTCGATTCCACCAGGAACGTGTACGGCTTTACCGAGCAGGGCATCGCTTGGCCCTCCGACGCCCAAAAGTATGGCCTGACGGCCTGGGCCTCGGCCACTGATGCCGTGATCAATGCCACGCTCGTCCCGCCGCCCATGTGGCAGCTGCGATATCCAAAGTGGGCCAACGGATACAACTCGACCAATCTCCCGCATCTCGGCAAGATGGAGCGGTTCCAGGTCTGGATGAGGACCGCGGGGCTGCCGACGTTCAGGAAGATCTGGGGAAGGAACATCTCGAGCGACCTCCCTCCTGGCATCTGGCAGGTCACGATTGACATGGGTGAGTGAGCAGATGGGATGTACTCGTGCCGGGGGAGAGAGTGCGGTGCGTTTGTGCCCGGTGGTAAATGCGACATATTTTCGAAAATGGAGCGAATCGCGGATTCAAGCTGCCATGGCAACATTGCCGTCTTTCCACATGCACACGAATTGCCTGGTCTCGGGCTTGGTTTGCGAACACTCACATCATTGCACGGGCATTGCGCTCGACAGAATACAACGTCGCCACCTTCAGCGGCACCAAGTCGATTGTCATCTCGACCGTCTCTGTCGTGGGTGGCAAGAACCCGTTCCTCGGCGTCGCCTACATCTTTGTCGGATGCGTCTGCTGGATCCTTGGCATCGGCTTCCTGGCCCGCCACATGATCAAGCCCAGGAAGCTCGGCGACCACACCTATTTGTCGTGGAACCAGCCGGCAAAGAAGGGACAGGAGGTGAGCATCATCGTTTGCGAGTGCTGTGTCTTGCTGCTGTGGTATGGTGTGATGTCGATGGTGCTGTCGCTGTGAGTGGGGATAATCCGGCCGCTAATCTGATCGCATATATCTACAGGGCGTCGAGCGCGCCGGCCTCATGGGCAACCAGCAAAAGTAGAGACACTGGCGCAATGGGATCTGTGTGCTCTTGAGCGTCGGTGATGCGACCAAGAGTATGTCTGGGTCGGCAAGTGGCGGTGCGGCGATCCATGCAGACCGAATAGAGCCTGTTGTTGTTCTGTCTCCATTATCGCTCTGTATTCATGAGGGCATATTGTCTCCATGGGCAGAGTATCTCCATGGCGCCCAGATTGTTGGCACGGGCTGCGGCGTGCTGGCTCTTCGTGACCCCGAAGAAAAAGGAAGAGCGACCCGTTTCGGTTTGGATGGTCTGCTTCGTCTTGAACCGAGACCGCTCCTGCCACCGACCAGTCCCTTTTTCCATCGCCATGCTCACCCAAGAAAACACCCTGACGATTGCCGCTGGCGCCGCCGTGGCCCTCATTGCCGTCGCTGCCTCCGTTCACTTCCTCAAGCCCAAGACCCCGGCGGTCGCCCAGGTCCAGAAGACGCCTCCTCCAGAGCCCGAGTTCCTGGTCCTCAAGGACGGGAGAAAGCTCGCTTATCACATCTACCCCCCTCCCGAGGGCCCGGTCAAGGGGACATTGATCTACTTCCACGGCCTCCCTGGCTCGAGACTCGAGGTGAGATTTCCTGCTCCTATCGCTTTGCTGTGTCAGCCCAGCCCAACTCGATCGGCATAAGAGGCCTCTGACTGATCTTTCCCGGCCGATCATCCGCTGCCCTCTCGCCAGGTCGAGCTCTTGCTCCACAGCGTCCAGGACCGCCGCGGTTACCAAGTCGTCGGCATCGACCGCCCCGGCTTTGGCCAAAGCGACATCGACATGGCTTGCACCCCCGCCAGCTTTGCCCAGAATGAGGTCCCTCAACTGCTCGAGCACCTCGGCGTCGACCAGTTCTCTGTCGCCGGCACCAGCGGCGGTGGCCCGTATGCCCTTGCCTGCACCCGCTTCTTCCCCAAGAGTCGCCTTCGCTCGGCCGCCACGATTGCATCCATCGGCCCGATCCATGCCATGGGCGGTGTCTGGAACGCCCCCGGTCCGCTGTTCTCCAAGCTGATGAGCTTCATGATGACGGGCCTGCCTCGCTCGTTCCACGTCTGGGTTCTGCGGATGCAGGACGGCAAGATCCCCAAGCTCCAGCCATCGCACTTCCGAGGGCCCGACCGCGCGCTCGCCGAGCAGGATCCCAAGGTCATCGAGCTCTTCCAGAATAGCATGGAAGAGTCGCTCGTGCACATCCGCAAGACTGCCGATAACGTTGCTGCTGTAAGTCTGGCAGCCTGGCGATGTGCGGTCGTGTTCATTGGAATGAAACCCGGCTTGGCTGACTGGCGGGGCCTCGGAACGCAGCTGTGGGCATAGACTAATGTACGCTTCGCTGCCGCAGAACCTGATTGCACTCGGCCAGCCCTGGGGCTTCGACCTGAGCGAGATCGACCATCCGTACATCCACATTTACCATGGCCGCAGCGACATCAATGTTCCGTATCAGCACGCCGAGTACATGGCCGCTCACATCCGCAACGCCCAGCTGCACTTGTACGATAACGTAGCCCACGCCTCGATCATCACCAAGGCCGAGATCGTGATCGAGAACCTTGCGAAAGACGCTCAGGAGCCCCGTTAATCGTCGACCGAGGCGACCGCATGTATTTCTCAAGCTTGCTTGCCCAACTGCACATTGTCGCAGCGCATTCATGCCATAAAGCCGCACAATCTCCCTTGGTGCTCGATAGTGTCCACCGGTGCTCGGGTCATGAGGCGGGAGGATTGATCTCAGATACCCTTGTGGCTCAGCTGTCGCACGGCTCGGCTGCCTCGCTTTGGTTGGGGCTTACTGCCGGTCGGTGCGTCCCGCTTGCGTCGTCGAGCGGTGCCTTTTGCAAGCTTTGCAGCCACTCCGTCGACATAGTCGTCGTCTGGTTGTCCTCGATCGGTAATCTCAGAGCCATCATCGCTGAAGGAAAAGCAAACACTCAGATCGGACACGTCCAGCCCTCGAGCGCTGGATCGTCTTGCTATCCGAGAAGTGCTGCCCCTGACCTGTATCAGGATTGCGTTCACACTGGATCAGCATTGCTCCGCCACTCTGCCACTCTGTGGTCAATGTCGACTGGCAATGTTTACCTCCCCTGCCGGCACTTGGCTGCCTGGCTCCTTTCCGATCCTGTGTCTCTTTGCTTGTGGCTCGGCGATATGAGTGCCGGCGTTGTCACCAACTCTCTGGCCAAGCATCAGGGAGGCGGGCGGATCGACAGCATGGACCCGTTTCTCCGGAACTTGCGGCGTTTGTGCCTTGACGACCGCATTCCAAAATCCCTGGGCAAATGTGCTGAGTGGATGGAGCTCGGCCGATTCGGTCGTAGTCGCAGCTGACACACTGGATGCGCCTTGGACAGGCTGATCTCCGTCGATATGCTCTGCGTCTGAGCAAGCAGTCCTCACCGCAACGCCCTACTGGCCGTTAATACTGCTGTCGTTCGGATCTGGAGGATCTTTCGCGATCCGGCTCGGGACCAGCTGGACCTATCGGTGGCTACTTGCCTGCAGCGGCAAAGGCTCAATGGCGCTCGTGGGTTGAGCCGAAACCTCGCCTGGCTCATCGAGTGTGGTGAGGCTCATTGTCCGGTCTTGCTCAGGCGGAGGCTTCGAGCCCGATAGCCCAATGCATGCTGTCAGTCACATCGATAGTTGCATTCAAGCAGACGCTCAGTACCGTCGCGATCAACTCACTGGCACGCCATCAAGGGACGCCGATGCCTCCCTGCCTTCAGCAACATGTCTTGGCAGCCCCTCGATTGCGTCTGTCAGACAGGCTTCCGGGGCTTTGTCCTGACTGTCGTCTGCATCTGGCTGATGTGATGGATAGGATTTGCCCGATCGCCCGGCCTTGATCTGGATATCAAAGCATTTGTTGTGTCGGTAGTGTAATTTGCAATCGTTGCTCGCGACGCCGTTGCTGTCAGCCCACCTGCTCGCATTCGTAGTGCGCTCTGAACTGTTGCAGCAGCTTCGCACGCTCTTCTTCAACCGCAGTTGCTTTCTGATGTGGACAGCGTCAGCAAAATGAATCAAGCGGCTTGCCCGGTTGGTGAGCGTGATTACAAGTGGTGCCGGACTCTACACCTGTTGCTTCTCTTCCTCGAGCTGTCGCATGAGCAGCTTGACCTGGTCTTCCAAGGCGATGGCGCCGACCACTGATTCTGGAATCGAGCCCTTCGCAGACACAGCTGATTTGAGTTATGTGATGCTCGTTGCCTGTATCTGTGGTGAGTACATTACCTCGGGCAGCCGCTGCTCCTCATTGAGGCTGTCGCCTTTGCCTTCATGTCCGTGTGGCGCAGTACTAAGGGCAGCATCCTCGTCGTTCGATGGCGCTCGTCGGTCTTGGGTGCTGGTAGGGTGACTTGCGACATTACCGGATGCCTGCAAACGCTCTTTGAGAGATTCGATCTCCAGCAGGAGCGAGGGAATCTCGAATACCGACGACCAGTCAGTTCGGTTTGTCCGATACATATGCTCCATCGGACTCTTACCTTCATGCCTTGGATATGCAACTGCGTCATTTCAGCTTGCTGTGCCTCGAGTCGGGACTGAATTCGAGCAGCGCTTTCGACAGAAGCGTGCTTTGGGAACGTACGAGCCACAAAAGTTTGAGATGTGGCTACAGCGAACAGCGCACCGGCTAGGAGTACACGGGCCTTCACCTGGGAGCTGGATCTGGCTGCAGCGACTGCGTTCGCCTCTTTGAGTCTGCTCGGTGTTATTGTATGTACACAAGCGTGCGGGTCAGTTTGGAAGATTCCTGCAGCGCCTCTGTCTGTGCGGTGATGCTGGCTTCATTGAACGACAGAGCCAAGATGTCCCCGCAGCACATACTCGCTCTTCAGGCGTCCGAGCGTCTCTTGGTACATTTCCTCGCTGTGCTCAAGTTGGTGCTTGCTCCGTTTGAGCTCCAAGGACTGTAAGTGGAGCTCTTCTTGCAGATCAGCGATTCGAGAACCAAGCCTCTCGCGCTCTGCGATGGATTCCTCCCTGAGCCCCGTCAGGCGATCTTCGAGCTGAGCATATTGACTGGTGAGGCTCTGGATTCTCTGTGCATCCGACTCGTTCTGCCTCTTGTATCGCTCCACGGCCCTGAAGTGCCTGTCAGTAGTGGGATATCGCATATGGTCAACCAACTGATCATCATGGTATTGCCAATGCTGACATGTCGTCACGGGGCCACAGAGATGAGCCGCCGTGGCTGCGTCACTGCAAACAGACTCACTCGTCAGTCACCGCATCCAACTCGGCCTGAATGCGGGTGTTCAATGAGAGCAGATCGGCTTTCTCTTCCTTCAGGCTTCGCATTTCCAGTGTCGAGCTCTCCAGTTGCTCAGTCAAGCGCTTGCGGGTCGCTTCGATATCGCGCTCCATATCCAGCTTCATGGCATGCATATCCTCGCGGGCTTTGCAGGTATCCTGAACAGCAGCCACATGCCTAGCTTCCAGCTGGGATATGCTTGAAAGAAGCTGCTGCCTCTCATTCCTCAAGCCTTCAATCTGGCTGCATTCTGCAACGAGAGACTCGATGCGCTGGCGAAGACGTTCTGTTTCTTGTAAGAGCGAGTCGACCTTCTTGGTGCTGGCAACTGATCAGGGGCAGATGGCATCAGAGCACTGCCTCCACGATCCAGAGCACAAACGGCGACCAAAGCTTGCCTCTACTCCTCTCAGCCTCCTCAAGCAGATCCAAAGAGCGTTGGTATCGAACGTCGTGTTCGCTGCTTCGTTTCTGGATATCGAGCTCATGCTCTGCGATTGTGCCGGCGTGTTGCTTCCGCAGAGACTCAAGCTCGTTGGAGTGTTGCTGCTCACGCTCTGCCAACTTTTGGGCCTGCCTTTGCTCTGGGAAGATGGTGCAGTGGTCACATAACATGATAAGATCAGGTTGGGATATGATCGACTATGGCTCTCCCATCCATCAGAGAGTTGGATTTTGCTGCTACCGCCGCCATACCTTGCTCTCTGATGCGAGCAGCTTCATCCACGAGTGCGGCGTTTTGACGCTCGACGGCTTCGCTTTCGCTCTTTAGCTTGCAGTTCTCTGCAAGCAGGTGGGTGAGTGCAAGCGATTTACAATCGGCACAGATATCTGCAAGTACCAACCCTGCCTTATTGCTTCGCATTCGGCTCGCAGATGTTCGTTGTCCGTCTGAGCATCCTTGACCAACCCGCGCAGCTCATTGATGGATGTCTGTATGAGAAACTCGAAGCATCGTGAATACATGCTCTCCGTAGCGACTCACATTGCATCTCAAACACCCTCGCCTGACCTGGTAGAACAGGCAGTCGGTTTTGAGCGCCTTGAGTCTGGTGGCGACCAGAACAGCAATGTCAGTCAAAGACAAGTGCGAGAGGAGCAGCGGCACAGACGGACAGATTATCATGCTCCTGGATATCCTGGTCGTGCTTGTCGACAATCTTCTCCACAGCCTGTCGGGTCGCCGAGAGCTCTTGAATCTCGCTGTCCCGCCTGGCAAGCTCGTCCTGCTGCGCCCTCATCACTTTGGACTGGCTCGACAGCGACATAGTATCAGCGAGGGTACAAGTGCTGCCCAAACGCTGCGGAGGAGCTATTTGTCTGGTTGTCATTATCCGTCAGCATGCTCACCAGATGCGCTACTCGTTGGTCCTCTGCTGTCGTCCTCTGTCTCAGCCGCTCCAGTAATGATGCGATTGTCTCAAGACCATCGCGGGAATCTGTATCAAATGAAGACGTCAACGACCCCGGAGTGGCTGCTTGGCAGATAGCCAACAAACCTGTCTCGACGGATGATGGGCGACTCAGCGGCAGCTCCAGATGGATGGATGAGGCTCCGGATTTGTCGTTCTTTGGTACAGTTGAGTGGCAAGCCTCCAAGTTGGGCGAGTCGATCCATGGCAGCTCTCTGGGGAGATCACATCCAGGAGTATCCCAAAGGGTGGAGCTTGCAAGGCCGCCATCCCTCCTCTGGTAACCACATCTGTCTACGTCGGCATTGCTCTTGGCCATCGGCATCGACTCAGAGTCAGCATGCGATGGAGGGTATCGAGCACTGGCGCCCGATGCATCACTTGAAGCCGAGACACGAGCAACCGCCGGATCGAGCAGAGGGACGACTTGTGGCGAACCCGACCTCGGATGTTGGGCGAGTGGCTGCGGCGACGCCAAGATTGAGAGAAGGGATTGGTTTCCGGTTCTGGGGAGCATCTCTGGTGGAGACGGCGCTGGCGGTTGTTGCTTGTCTCCAGAGGGTCTGGCAGAACGGGACTCCTCAGATCGAGACACCTCGGGACGAAGGCTCTGCCGATCGAGAGAGGAAAGAGCAAACCCGGCGGGCTCAAAGAACGGCGACTTGGACTGCGATACCGTCCTGTCCCGGGTGGTGCTTGGCTGTGGTATGAAGCCGTTTGGTTTGGGTTTGGGCTTGGGAGCAAATTTGAATCCAGTAATGAGCGCTGACTCATCGGATGATTTGGATGCTGGCTGGACAGTGGCGATGGGGGCGAATTGGAATCTGCGGGATGATTCTGTCGATGGCTTGGCAGAATGATCTTGCTGAAGGACGTGAGAACTGGAGGAGTGTGTGTTCATCCCTTGCTGTGTTGAGTGTGGATATCGATGGATGGATTCAGAGAAGGTCCGGCGGCAACACCAGTTGCTGATGCGAGAGAGGGAGATCAGACGACCGTGAGAACAAGAAAGAGTAACAAAAGACCGAGTGCGAGGTCAAGGACTGGTCGCCTGAGTGCTGAGTCATCGGGATATGGATGAGGAATGCCGTGTGCGGCAAAGTGAGCCGATCGAACACACTATACCCAAGCAGATTAGAGTGTGGTAGGATGTCTGCTCAATGGGTTTGGCACCGCCAGGGACCGGGAGTGAGTGCCGAGAGTGCTCGAGCGCTGCTGCGAATGTGGCCGTGGAGTGATCAAGCCAACAGCCGCGGGATATATCCGCAAGTTCGTTCATGAGCATCCGGAGTACAGGAATGACTCTGTGGTCTCGGACTCGATCATGTGGGACCTGGTCCAAAGGCTGGAGAGCATGACCGAGAGCGGCGGTCGCAGCGTGCCTGGACTTACCGCCTGAGAGCAAAGGTGGGAGGACAGCGCAGTGAAGTAAGAGCTGAACTCTGAGGATCTGCACCTGAGAAGTCTATTGTCTGGCCGAGCGGATCTCCGGAGACATGTGGCTCTTTGGATCGGCAGCACATACACCTCCCCTCATTTGATGAAGACTTTGTAGCACTGATAATCTGTCATATTGAATCAAATGTACTGTTGTAGCAACAAACACGACAAGATACATAGATAAAACCGAGCATTTGAGCATTTGATCCAGAAATGCTGCCGCTGGCCATAGCGAAGGTGTTGTACTTGTTGTGGATGTTGTCACGTCTACTTGCTGTAGATGTTGTCACATCCTTGATGAGGTTGCAAGCCCTCGAGGAAGGAGATCCATGTGTCAGTTCTGAGGCACCGAGTCGGTGGTGCCAGAGAGCATGGACTCGCGATTCGTCGTGGGCGGGTTGTTCGTATTGTCGCTGGAGTCTGGCTCCGAGGTTGATACATAGACAGTGATCTCTGGAACAGGTGGAGGCACATAGGTTATGCTCTGGTAGTAGGGAGGGGGCAGCGTTGAGCTTGAATGGCGCCGCGAGAGGAGATTTGGTGAAGATTCTGGATATGCTGGCACACTGTGGTCGTTGCCATCAGGCTGTGAGTCGTGGAATGAATGATCAGGCAGACCCAGCTTGGCGATGGACCCGCGGCGATTGCCGGTGGAGGGATCGAGTGCACTCAAAGGAATGTCGGCTTGACTAAGCTGATCTGCTCTGTAAGTAGCAGAGTGATCGGATGATGCACTGAGGACATCACGATCAGGCAGAGTCATTTCTCGATCTTGGATACTGCTCTGCAATGGGTCCGCTGTTGATGAGGGATTGGACTGAAGCATCTGGATGGGTGGGATTGCACGAGGTTGAGCAGATCTTGATTCTGACGATCCGGAGCCGCTCTGTCTGCCCAAGCCAGCAAACTTGTCGAGTCCCAGGCGGGTTCTGAACTTGTAGAAGCCAACACCAGCAGCGACGACTGGCCAAGGCAGATCGATTCGGGATCACAGTGAGTCGCAGAAACATGTGAGCGGTGGGAGCAGACTCAATATGCAGCCAGTGAAGGCACAGATCGGTGGAGGACAGGGCAGCGAGTTGGGAAGGTGTTGGATCATACTTACGGATGACCACAACAACAACAGGAACAGCAATGGCTGCGGGACTCGTGGCAGGAGGGTCAACCACTGGCGGGGGAGTCGTTGTTGGCTGGGGTTGTGTGGAAACGATTGAAGTGGCGATCGGCGAAGGAGCGACGCTGGAAGTGGCTAAGGATTGCACCGTACTGTTGCATGATATGGTCAAGTTTGTTACGGCGGAGAAGCTAATGCCATTTGGAAATTGCACTACACAGAACAGAATGAAGGGAGTTGAGCAATTTTCACATGCCAAAGAGGTTTCGGACAAGACAACACGCATGAATCAGCTCGGGGTAAGTACTGACATCCGGTTGAGGACTGATAGTACGCTCCAATAGCAATCCTCATCGGCAAGTTGAAACTCTGTTGATACACCATAATGATGATAATAAATGAAAAGTCAGTGATGAATCGACCCAAGTCTTTGAGCGAGAGGATACCTACGTTTTGGAGATTGACGTTTGGGAAGGGGATTGTCACCAACGGAAAATTGTTGGCTTGAAATGACTGTAGGACGGATGCGAAGAGTCCGTAAATACCGACATTGGAATACCGTGATGTACAACAACTACAGCGCACACTAGTTCATACCACCGATCCTGGCATCCAGTTGATGGCATAGTTGATCAACTTGGTGTTGGTAGGCAGCGTCGTATTATATACGCGGCTCAGCGGGGCTCCTGGTTGGCAGAAAATGTCAGTGGTAAACAGGTATTCATGAAAATTAAAGATCATTTACACATGATGGGGATGAGCTCTTTGACATATGTACCTGGTATTTCAAGCTCTGGCTGGACGAGTCCACCCCCGAGTACGATCAGTGAGATATTGGCCCCCGTTTGGATGTTTTCAAGTCGAAGAGCTGTAATAACCCCCTGAATCGCGGAAGCTGCAATCTGAGCTGAAACCTGTCCATATAGCATGACTCCATTGGTGTAAGTGTGGAACTGGGGGACTTGGCTAATCCAAGAGAAATGTCCGATGTTGGATCGAGAGTTAGGGATTGAATAGCCGCTCTGCTGTTAGGTCGTCGATCGATCGACTCACTTCGTCAAGGTGATATTCAGTCCACCAGTTGGAAAGGTATTCCATTGTCCTTGATCTGAATCAATACATAGTTTTCGATGAGCATGTCATTGCCGAGCATGCGATTCCGAGCCAACCCACGCAACCAGCCAATCCCTTCACCCATCGAGCGAAAAGCCACCTCCCTGCCTGGCTGCATGCGAGCATATGACTCGATGATGAATACGATGCTGCAGGCATTTATTCAAACTCGAACCACTTACCAATGGTCATCCCAGGTGGAAGAGAATTCATATCGTTGAAGTTCTTAAAGCAGTTTGGGCCGGTGAAGTTCTGGCCCTGGCTCAGGGTCGCAAGCGCCAGGAGACAGAGCAGCCCCAACAGGAAGCTGCTGGTTGTGCGCGCTGTCCTGAGCGAGACACATGGGGTGAGTGCGGGAATGCATGGCCGGGAACGTGGCATGGCGAGCGTCGGGGTGCCTGGGCAGCCAGATGAGACGACGGACGGCCAGGCAAAGGGGGAGGCAGCCTGGACGAAGGGCAAAACGTCTCCAGCCAGGAGAAAGGCGAGCGCGGAAGACAGACCCGCCACAGGTGCCGTTTCGCGTGTGGCGCGTGTCCACCTGACCTGCGGATCGACATCACCAGAGCGTCGTTGCAGCATCGGCACTACACCATCGGCGCTGAACATCGGCGCTGCACCATCGCGGTGACATGATCACCGTGATATGATCAAATATTTATTTCGAGTCAAGCCGGAATGCCGAGTGCAGATGTGTCTGGATATGCAAAGCGCGCCATCGAACAACAGCACGAGCATTATGAGAATCGATGTGCACGAAGCCCACTCCTATCGACGGAAGGTGTTGCACGGCGGCCGTGCGTGCTTGTGCTTGTGCAAGCTCTATTCAAGGACATAAGCAACGCAGACATTCATACTCGATCAGATCCTCGGACAGGAACCGACGCAGATGTAGGAACCGAGGTTGGTTCGGAGTCTGTCACAGACAAAGACCCCGGCTTGGAGTCGTGCTTGGATCCTGGTCTCGTGAAGAGCCTGCGTAGTTTGTGAAGCAATCCGTGCTTGGGCTTTGTAGGCTTCTCAGCGGCACTTCTACAGAGGGATGAAGGGGTGGAGTGTGTGCTGGCGTCCTGTTTTGTGTTGTCCAGCTGATGCTGCAGCCCCTGAATCTGCATGCGGAGATTGTTGATATCTTCGGCTCTGGGGCTTCTGGTAGGTGGCATATCGTCGTCTTGGTTTTGCTGGGTGTTGGGACTAGATCGGGAAGGTCGGCGTGGACCGACTTCGGGACTGAGCTGCTGCGATCGAGTCGTGGGCGTCGTGGCTTTTATAGACTTTGACTTTGTCGGGGTCAACTCCGATGGGGCGTAATTGCAACTTGAGACACCCATGTACGGCGTAAACTGACGCAGAGAAGCGTCCAGGAGCTGAGAGCTGGAGATATTGGCAGCCGTGGGATAGTGCTTGGGTGCCACCAACGAGTCGGATGATAGAGTGTTCTCCGCCAGCTTGGCTATATCAGTGCTACCAATGCTGTGTGCCTTGTCAATCGTCGGCTGGGGTCTGCTTTCACTCGTCCTTGAGGGGCGTGGCATCGACGAAAAGTCCTGGGGAGGAGATGTTGCACACTCCTGGAAGCCCTTGACACTCGACTGGCGCCTTAAAAGTGGCGAGGGAGCACTACAGCCTGAAATCTCCATGCTATTCTTGGGTGATAAGCCCGTGATTGCCGAGGTGCTGGGACGGTGGACTCTCTGTTCCTTTGAAGTCTTCTTTTTGCTCTCCGCCACGAGCGAGCTGTAGGAGACCGAGTTTGCTGCATGCGTCATACCGCCGCTGAACCGTTGAGTTGTGCCATAAATGGACGAAACCTTTTGTCGCCCGGTCGATCCTGTAGTGCTCCCTCTCGCCATCGAATCTTCATCCTGCATCATCAGCTGCGAAACAAGGGCCGGTCCATATATAGAGTTCAGTAGGACCGAGATGTCCAAATCCTTTGTGAGCGATGCTGGGTCCGAGGAATCGCTCCCAGGGATCTGACTAGCTCTCCGAGAGCCTCTGGGGTCTTTTGTTTGTGGAATCGAAAAGGACTGGAACTGGCTCGGGTCAAAATGCGCATTGATTGCGGACCCACCAAGCGGGGTGCGGGCTGAGGATGTCGACTCTCGTGATTGAGTCACCTTGCTCGACCATAGCTTAGCACTGATGTCGCTGAGAGAGGAGCTCCGGTGACCTTCCTGTTGGATTCGGTCTTCGCTTGCCCACAGATTCTGGCCGCCCTGGGGTTTGGGCATGTCGGAGTATCCAGTCTGGAAAGTGAGAATCGGGACGAGGGAACGACGCTTTCGGACCGAAGAGAAGCTGGGGCTCTGATCCACAGGAGGCTGGCGAATGACGTGATATATCCGCGAGGAGATATGGCTGCCATTGTGTCAGGCGGTGGTCAGAGGACCAGGGTCAAACCGACGATTGTTGGCGACAATGCGACCGTGGATTGGTTCGTGCGATCTCGCTACACCCACCGGGTCTCTGAGCCAGGCAAAGACCCGAGTCGGATATAATATATTAGCCGAGCCGGACAGATGGATGGGCGAGTGGAAGGGTGAGCTACGGCGACCTTCAATTGCGAGAGAAACGATGGGATCGTGTTGCGGGCTGTGTCCGGCTGGGCTGAACGACTTTGTGAATATGCACATACGGCTCCCACCGTAATATATCCCGCTTGTGGAAAGCGAGTATCCTCGGCGAGTCCCTGGTCGGGAAGTGGCGCTACGACTCTGATTCGCAACCTGCAGTCACCCGGCCTGTAGGCAGCATCATCCACCGATTCCTGTACGGATTGTCCGTGGCAGGGGATGTGAAGCCGATGCAGCTCGATACAAACCGGGGAGCAGTTGGCCATATCAATGGCGAAATCTGCGGACACTGCCAAAGTAGGACACCAGCTGGACTTGGATCGACGCATTCGCTGGATAAAGCAGCAGGGGTCGGAGTGAGACGATAGAATACAGGGATAGCAGTATCGCTTGGAGGTGGCTCTGTTATTCTGGGTAGCATTCTGGCGCGATGCCATTAACAAATTAGAGCCCCAGCTGCTGCGTTTCGATCACACTGCGACAAGCCATTTCGCAGATCAAAACACATCAGAGAGTTGGTTCAGAGAATGAAAGACAGGAGCTAGAACAAAGGCAGGATCAAGTGTCAAGGGGAAGGAACGGACGATACAGAAACGAATCCCCGGAGGAGAAGGCGGTTGCAGGGGCCAGGAGTTTGACCCGGTGAGGACAAGGCGAAGCCAGACATTGTTTCGATAACGTGCATCTGCTCCAGCTATGGGTCTGCTTCGGTTATGGCCTTGCTCCAACGTGGGGCCAGGAGGGAGCTCTCAGACAATGTCCACGGCGTCTGGGCCACCGCTCTTGGTCTTGCGCAATTGCTTCCAGAGGCTGCTGCCGATTCCCATCCACAGGACTGCGTAGATCCAGTAGATGACGGCAAACACCACGCCGACGGCATAGTTCATGACCACATCGAGCCAGACCATACCAAGGAGGACGTTGGGTCCATTCTGCCCGTTGGAGCCACTCCAGCCAAAGAAGCCGCTGGTCGGGATGATCTGGGCCGGGATGCCGTTGCCGCTCTTGATGCTTCCGATCACGTCGAATCCCTGGACTGCCTTCAGAACCTGCAGGAGGGCAATCATGGCGTACAGGGCATAGGTGCCAAAGACCGCCATGAGGATGGGATGGAAAGCGCGGTGGAAGGCTGTCTTCCAGATTCTGCCCCGGAGCTTCTCGGGCTCCTGGTGGCGGTTCTCGATCTGCATCTTGAGATAAAAGTAGTGCAGCGGGGCGTTGACGAGGACGTTGGTCACCAAGGTGACGATGGGGCCCGGCCCGACGACACTCAGCATGAGGTTGGCTGTCAGCGACGCACGGAAAAAGTTCAGTCCCAGGGTGATCAGGGTTTCGTAGAGCAGGAGCCCGTTGGTCAAGATGTCAAAGGTAAACAGCAGACCCTTGAGGCCAACCAGCAGTGCAAGCGCCTGGGACTTTTTGCGGATCCACAGGACTCGAGCAAGGCGAAAGGTATGGAACAGGATGGTGTAGAGCAAGCTGGCCACAAAGAGCATTAGCAGCTCAAAGTTGCGCTGCAGCGGCGAGAGTAGATCCTTGATCTGGAACTGCGGGTTGGCTGAAATAAAGGCGAGCAACGAGATCGAGCGGTGTGAGCGGACCCAGATGCGGTGTGAGCGGACCCAGATGCGGTGAGAGCGCATAGAATCTAAATGCAGCAATTCTGGCTACTCACTGATGGTGTTGCGGACGTCGGGGTTCTCGATGATCTCGGCCAGGCGGTAGCCATAGATACGGAGGATGACTGAAATCTGGAATCAAGTCATTGGCAAACCAATCAGTCGCGGCCATCAGAGCAGCACCGAGCCGGCCCAGGTCCTGCTGACGAACCAGAGCTTATGAGGAGGGGGGGACTGAACAAAAGTGGCATGTGATGATGAATCATACCAAGAGCGGAGCCACGTCGATGATCATCTGGTGGTCGGCAACTATGGCCCAGATGCTCCATGTGCGCTCGTACGGATCCCAGTCGTCAATGTTCCAGCCTGCAAGCGTCAGCCACAGTCAGTACAAAGAGGTACCGCAAAGGAATCGCGCTGTGTCGACAATCCAGCGGCTCGTATCGAGTGACGGCGATCGGTCTTGACCATTGCTCACACCCACATCCACGACCAGCTACTCTCAATGCAGGATACGTACAGATCCACAGGACCTTGGGGAATGCCTTGACAAAGGCGATCGCCAGATCAATGACCAGAACGATGGCCTGGACGATCAGGAAGCCGCGCGCGCCAATGTCTATGTAGACCGGGTTGCGCAAGCCCTGGTCAATATCGATGGCGGTAAAGATCGCCGTGGCGATCGCGCGGAGAAGATTGAAGTATATGAAGATCTGGCCCCAGTTGACCTTCTTTTTGGTCGGCTCGCCATTCTCGTCCTTGTCGGCCGTGGTCAGATCTGCGTCGGACTTGTCCTTGGCAAAACGACTGAACAAATTGGAGGGCTTGTCGCCAGGGCGAGGTTTGTCATCCAGCAGGTCATCGAGCGAGGTCGCCGATTGGGGATCGGCAGCAGGGTCGCTTCTCTTTGCCGGCGCCGTCTTGGGCTCGTCCGAAACGCCAGCGATGGGTTTGGCGACCGAAGCGGCGGGCTTGTCGACAGAAGGATGGTCGACGGTCTTTGGCTTGGGAGATGAGGTCGTAGGTTTGGGAGACGAGGCGGCCACCGGCTTTGGAGTCGATGTGGTGGCTGACGGCGAAGGGGCAGCCTTGGCGGGCTCCTCTCCAAGAGGTGTGATCTCGTCGGCCGGATTCGGAATTGGTTTGTTGGCTGCAGCAGGAGATCGAGCCGTGGTCGAGGCGTCCGGGTGTGAGGTAGCGTCCACACCGGAGTCGTTTGCTCCCTTGACTTGAGGCGCAGTGCTCATGTTGACAGGCATCTTGATGTCGCGTTCGACACTGCGGGGAGTTTCAGAGACAGCCTCGGAGGGAGATGTGGCCTTGGATGTGGCATGTGCACCATCGCTGGAGTGGCTGCTGGGAAGTTCAGGCTTGATTTTGGTGTCCACGGGGCGGGATTCGCCATCCTTGGAATGGCTCGAGGCGATATGAGATGCAGAGTTCTCGTCGAGAGTGGCGGTAGTGTGGGGAGCTGCGCCAGAGTGTCCTGATTGAGTGTCGGGACGAGAGTCAGCCGAGCTGAAGCCTGGTTTGACATCGACGGATGGCCCGTGATGCTCTTGGTGATCGTGATGCTCTTGCTGTTCTTGTTGTTCTTGGTGTTCTTGTTGTTCTTGGTGATCACGGCGCTCATGGGACTCATGATGGTTATGGTGTGACGCATCTTGGGCATTGACGTCATGATGGACATTGTGTGATCCAGTGGCACCGACAGGCAGCGCATGCGACGGAACAGGGTGGTCGGATTCGTGTCCTGCAGGCCCGGAGCCCTCGGAGGCAGCGAGATTGGAAGGGGAATTCACTGCTGTAGCCAAGTGTCTGGCTTCAGCATGAGCCGCACTGCCATGAACAGCATCGGCATGAGACTCATCGACACGGCCAGGATCGTCATGAGCAAGCCCAACGGCCCCACCGTATCCTTCACCAGACGGATGGATGGCGCCGTATGCAGGCTCAAGACTCGGGCTGGGCTTGCTTTGGTTCAAAGTCTCCAACGCCCTCTGCTTTTCTTGCTCGTATGTTTCGACACTGACCCACTTATCGCCCAATGCGACGACATATTGGGGCTCAGCTACACTCTGCGGCGCCAGCTCGGCTTGCTCGGGCTGCTGGGTTGGGACGGGCACTTGCGGGACAGCGGCGTCCTGGGGCTCTCGGGTTGAAGTGGCATCAGCCGCCGGTGTATCCCCAGGGGCAACATCGTTCGTGATATCGTTCTCGGGAGTGCTGTTCTCGGGGACGGATTCCTGGATGCTTTCGGTCTTGGTCTTCTCCATCTGCATCAATACCAACCGCTCGAGGATTTGCACTCTCTTTCTCAGGCTCTCGAGCTCTTCGTGGTCCTGGTCGGGGACAGTGCCTTCGCCCGGCTCGGCCTCGACTTGATCCGGGCCGTCCTGGATAGCCTCCTCGACGGGCTCTTTGGACTGCTCCAGATACTCGCGCAGCAGCTCCTCCTCGTCAAACTGGGCGATCGGCGCCTGGAAGGACGACCAAAAGTTAAAGTTGTTGTACTCGGGGATCGACTGCACCGACTCTTGGCGCTTCAGGGCCGTTCGCTGTCGGGTCAGGGTCGCCAGACGGGCCGAGGACGAAGCCCGGGCGAGTGTCTGGCGGCGGGCCACCCGGGTCAGGGTCGGACGCAACTCGAGCTCGATATCGACGAGCTGCTCGCTCAGGGACTTTGCCGAGCTTGCATCGGACAGCGGGGCGATCTCGTCGATCGACTGAGCCCTGGAGAGGGACTGAGACTGACGCTTCTCGCGGGAGGTGAAATGGCGCTTGAGCGTTCCAAGCAAGTCGCCTTCGCTGGGCTGGGCAGCAGGTTGCGTTGCAGTCACGGCCTCAACCTTGGCTCCTACTTGGGGTGCAGGCTCGTCGGCGGCAGGGCCATCGTCAGAGACAGCACCATCGTCGCCCTCTTGGAAGGGGGGCTCGCTTTCTGTCGAGGGAGGGGAAGCTCCGTCGCTCTCGAGAAGGGTGAACTGCGAGTCCTGGGTCAGGGTGTTGAGCTCCGAGACGAGTGTCTTGAGGCGGACCAGGTCGCTGGCCAGACGCTCGAGGGACGGCTTTGCGTTGTGTTCCATGGGCCAACAGCGGATGCAGACGGCGGTGATCGATGCGGAGAAGACAGTGTTCGGCGGTGTGCTGGATGGCCAGCCAGGGTGATTGATTCAGACCCACAAGGTGGGCAAGAAGGATCAGGATCCGCGCCATTCTGCACTCGAGCCGGGACACTCGAGCCGTGCCGGCTCGAACCAGATCCCATCCGTCTCGGGTTTGCGCCTTCCCGGTTTCTGGCCACGTCCGTGCCTGGTGCGTCGGCTGCTCCGATCGGCTCAGTCTTCACTCGGCTTGCGCATCGATCGGCTGCCATGATCGACAGGACTGGCGCAGCTGTGTCCGCACTGGTCGGGCTTGTTTCGGTGCTCATGCTCTGGCACAGCACCGGAATGCTTGATCTGTGGCCGTTCGCATCTGCCCCCCATCGCGGCGAGCACCTGATCGTCGATATCACACCCGCCCCCGTCACGACACTGCACGAACACTACTGCAACTCCTCCTATCCGTCGTATGAGACGTATCACCCCCTGGTGAGCAGCAGTGCCGATCTTTGCCGATTGGCCACGCCTCAGCAGTCCCGAGGCAATCCGATGCATGAGCAAGCAGCCGCTCGTCTTCTCCAACCTCGCTTGGCGCACGGCTCCACACCGATATGTCTCCCCTGCTCACCATCACTGCTTCTGCTCGTTCTTCGCTCTTTGGATCAAACAGAGTCCCTTGGCAAAGCTCCTTCAAGTCCATGTGTTTCATCGCCATGGCGACCGGGCACCCTCTCGGAACATCAACCCCGAGCCCATCTGGAACGAATGCGACGGGATTGTCGAGACACTGCTGCTCCAGACCAGTGATGAGGACCAATCCGGCCGGATCCCTCGCTTCACACGCCGAATGCACAACCCGGGGCAAGGCGACACCCGAGACTACCGCAACGGCATGTTCTGGGAGGGAAACTGCTATGCGGGCCAGCTCACACGCAAGGGCGTCGAGCAGATGAGGGCACTGGGCCGAGGTCTACAAAGCGTCTATGTCGATCCACCGAACGGGCACTCCCTCTGGATCGACGGCGAGAAGCCTGATATCGGGGATGTTGCAATCCGAAGCACGGACGTATGGTGAGGGCTACTACCGGCAGCTGGGAGGCGAGCACATTGCTGGGCAATTCACTGGGCACATTGCTGGGCAATTCACTGGACACATTGCTGGGCATTCCAAGCTGGCTCAGCATGAATCGTCGTCCAGCACGAGTTGGATCAATGTGGGAATCCTCGACTGGCAGTGCACATGGGGAGTGAGGAACGCCTTGCGGCTCGCTCAATCCGCTCATCCATTCCTCCGGCCCGTATCACGCAAATCGCACCGGCTGGCCAACGGCATGCACAAAACAGGAGAACAATCCAGTCGGCACAATTCCTGGCTTCGGCCATGTTCCCCAGTGCAGATCCGCTTCACCCCGTTGAAATTGAGATCAGGCCAGTCCAAGTCGACTCGCTGACCGTGTCCGAGCTCGGCTGTCCGCGACTGCAGGAGATCATGAAAACGCTCAAGGGCAAGGGTACGCCCTATGATCACTACTACGCCGCTCCCGCAAAGCAGCTGGCCTCGCAATTCGATGCGATCCTGTCGGCATCGGGCATCCCCCTCGAGCGATACTTTGACATGCTCATGTGTCGCAGCTGCAACGACAAACCCCGGCCGTGTCATCCAGCCAACACATCGCTGTGCATCACCGACTCGCACGTCCAGCATGTCATGGCCCTGGCCAGCAACTGGATGCAATACGAATACACAAGCGGCGGGTCTCCAGCACGAATCGAAGCAGCAAGGCTGCGTGTGGGCCCGCTGCTGAAGGAGCTGCTCGACAGAATGCAAGCTGCCACCCACAGCACTTCCCGGCTCTCAGCCCCGAGGCTGTTCCTGTACAGCGGCCACGACACTACCATCGGGGCGCTGCTGTATCTGCTGCAAGCGGCAGACAAGCGCTGGCCAGGCTATGCCTCCAATGTGGCTGTCGAGCTGTGGCAGGATGGCGATGGTCGCTGGGTGCGGATACTCTTCAATGGCCGTCCAGTGAAAGCCTTGTCCTGTGACTACGATCAATGCGGCTGGCCAGCGTTCCTGGAGTACTGTAAGCCATTTCTTCCGTCCGATATCGATCGAGAATGTGGTTCCATGCCAGTCTCAGAAACCAGGTCCTGAGCACTGCTCGCAGAACCGAGTTCGTTGGCAATCACATGAATAGACTTGGGTTGCAATCAACGACTACTGCCGACCACGAGCAGCTCAACCTGGGCAGGACGAACGGGGGTTCCGATGGACGAGCGCCGCACCGACAGAATAGGGCCTGTCTCCCTGAGGGGATGCCGATGCGGCACTTTGACTGCCGTTCGTGAGAACCGGTATCCGGCACCCTGCACCCTGCACCGAGCTTCCTTTCCTCTCTCCCTGGGAGAATCTGTCTCCTTGGCGGCCGCTGCATGGGAGAAACAGCGAGCCCATATAAAAAGTCCATCCGGACATGCATGCCGTCTCGCCTCCCGCACCAAGCCCTGCTGCACTCGAGCGTGAGACCCGACTTTCCCTCGGCAAGCAACAAACTGAGAACCACCATGGACTCGAGTGACCGCATGAGCAGCGGCGGCACCAGCACACCTGGGCCTCTGCGACCATCAGCCAATGCAGCATCGCCATCGGCCCTACCAGCCTCATCCAAATCGATCCAGTGTCGCCGGCACCATTCACGAGAGGGAATCTCATCCTCAGCTTCTTCAACCACCACCACCGCCGCCAAGCCCATGCTCCAGTTGTCGACGAGCTTCCCGGGCTCGACCCCGGCCAACACGCCGATGCACACTCCCATGCCGCCGGTCCCGTTCAGCGACTCACAGGCATTCCTGTTCCCGCTCTCGTGGGAGACCTTGCATCGGGACAACTAGTCGCCGCTGAGGGCCTCCGAAGGCCCGGTTGTCAGCGACGATGCTCCTATGCGACCGGACAGTGCAGATCCCGCCCATCTGGCGATTCGATTCTCTTCGTTACTATCCTCTAATCACCCTTGGCTAATCCTTCCTCATTCATATTCATATTCATCACTCCCTCCATATCCATCACTCCCCTCACATCCATGACTCGCGTTCACTTCTACCGCCTGGAGTGTTTCACTTGGTTCATATATTGCTTCTACCTACACATGCGAGATTGAAAAGAGCGGCGAGAACAAGCGATGGCGGAAGGCAGACGTGGGCTTCTGGAGGACCCTGGCAGGACAGAAACAAGGCGAGCGGCGGAGGAGGAAGATGCCGCCACAAAACAGAAGAGGAGGATGCGCTATGGCAAGAAGAGCGACGGGGGCATGCCAGCCCCAAGGTTCTGGGTGACAATCGACGATCGGAGGAGGGAAGGAATCGGTCCGTTGCCGCCGCAGATGCACCAGCACTCATATGTCCAGGAGATACTGATCGCAGCGACTCGACAAGCAAAAAATAGAGACGGTCGAGAAAGTTGAGAGTCGGCGGAAAGGGAAAGGGAAAGCTCAGAGCACAAGCCAAAGCCCGGCAACTTCCCATCCCCCCCTCCTGCCCTATGTCTTCTTGCCGAACATGCGCTTCAGGATCGAGGTGCGCTGTGAGGGCTTTTTCTTGAAGCCCTTGGCATCGAGGAGCCAGCGCAGCTGAATCTTGTTGAAGGAGCCTCGTCGTCGCCCCCGGACAAACTCGATGGCGTCCTCACGCTCGAGGCCAGCATCGATGAGGGCACAGGCGACCAGGACGGGTGCTCGGCCGACGCCGCTGACGCAGTGAACGGCGATGGTGGGCTTCTGGCCCGTCGGCCGGTCCGGGCGAGATTCGATTTGGGCCAGCAGCTCGCGGTAGTCGGCAACGATCTTGTCGGATGGGGCCGAGCCTTTGACGATTCGATGTGCACGGTGGTCGGCGGATATCGGACGGCCGGAGAATGGAGAACGGAGAGGGGGAGGGAAGGGAAAGTGAGAATGTGGGTCAGCAGCTCGTTGGCTCTGCAGGGTCAAGAGCGGGGCCATCCGCAGAGCTGCAGACATGCTGGCTGCGCTGTCATTGACCGGGCAGTGATGCCGGCCGAACGATGTTGGTGGAGACGAGAAGGGGGCCAGGGCAATGAGGGATTTCATCCCATGAACGGATCCATCACCCACCGTCTTCAAAAGCCAGATTGTCCCAGACGTTGATGCCAAGACCAGAGCTGAGGGCAGTGGGATCGTAGGCATCGGGCGAGCACAGTCGGATGAGATCCGTGACGCTGTTTTCCTCAAAGAGGAGGCGGTACGAGTCTATGGTATCGTTGGAGGGACAGTCGGTGATGAGAAAGTTGAACGGACAGCTTGGGTGGTTGACGACCGAGCACTGGCAGGAGTGGTGTGAGTGAGTGACGCTCATGGCTGGAGATGGGTCTTGAGGGACTGGACTGGGCTCGATGGACCTGGATTGGATGGGACTGGATGGACCTGGATGGACCTGGACGATGGGCCGCTGTCAAACAGACGGGACAGTCGGGCAGATGGACGAATAGATGGGCCGGTGGACGAACAGAGACTGTGTCTGCAGATGAGAAACAGTCGGGCAGCCCCGGGCGTCGAATCGCAGACTTGGGCAGAGACGATCCGGCAACGCACGGAGAGGGAGAGGGAGAGAGAGAGAGCAACCTCATTTTTTCTGCGCCCCGAGGATCCGAAAAGACACAGCGGATCAACCAAAATGCAGTTGAACCAGTTCGGCAGAGGCATCACGTGCAGAAGTAGTTACGGCACACCGATTGGGCGGATCGAGCGAAATGTATCGTATTTGACACGAATGGTCAAGCGAAGACTGAGGGGGGGGGAGGGACGCACTAACAGCAGGCAGGAATTGAAAAGGGGGGGGCATGACTGAAGGTTGGGGCAAAGTATAACCAGAGGAAACAACAACAAGCGGGAATCTCGGAATGAACCACAACGCTGGGACAACCGTGGGCGGCAAGGTCCAAGTGCGGACCCAACAGCCAGTCGGCAGTGCACTTAGTTCTGCAGCTCTTGGATCCAGGAGACACAGCAAGCCACGGTATAAGTGCTCGCCATGCAGTCCTGGAACACGGCAATCTGGCAGAGCGACATGGTGGTCAGATCCAGGTTCTGCATCTCGTCAATGTCGTTCTGGCTCAGGCCGCCCTGGCTAGCCTCGGTCGGGCAGTTTGCAGGTCTGGCGGGCTTGATGCAGACGATGGTCTGGTCTGGACTCGACGAGGACTGGGCAGGAGGAGGGCGTGTCAGTGTGTTGGTGGGGCTGACAACTGCGTTGGACGATGCTGTGGCATTGACTGTCGATGCGACCGTTGCGTTGGGTGTGGCTGTGGCATTGGGTGTGACTGTGGTATTGGTTGTTGCGAGCGCTGTTTCCGTTGAAGTTGCAGCCGGCAAAGGGGCGATGCTGCTGGTGGGATCGAGCGAGGCGGTAGATGCAGTGACTGAGGGGATTGGGCTGTGAATCCACTCAAACCATGTGTCTGCGCCAGAGGGAACAGGATCCGTTGCTGTGAGCGCGGGAACGGCGGCCTGCGTCGAGAGCTGGGCGCCCGAGAGGAGCATCAAAATGATGGACAGCAGGCTGAGGAGCACATGCGATGGAGTCGGTCGCTGGAGCATGGCGTGTTGTGTGATATCGCTTGAGTGATATCGCTTGTGTGATGTCGATGGTGCGCAAGCTTTGGCAATAACGAGACGCGCAAGGAGTTTGCTTGAGAAGTCGACGGGAATGTCTCTCGACCAGGAGCAGGTGAGTTCCGGAACGATGAGAAAAGACAACGAGCAAACGCAGCGGGGGGAAAGCGGGGCTGCCCCGATGCGATTTAAATACACGGTAGAAAGAGCCGCCGTCGGAGACGGAAACGGCGACCGATACGGACGACGGAGAAACGGGGGCCCCACCCACTCGGCAAAGGCCAAATGTCTGTTTTCCCACAGGAGCATCCGGAAACGAGGCTGGTCGAAGGAGAAAGAGGCAAGACCAAAGCACCTCGTTCTTGTCGGAAGGCGGGGGGGGGCCCGGGCTGCAAAGTGTGGTCGCATCGGCGCCGTCGGGAGACATCTCTTTCCTCTTCCGCCGAGGACGGTGCCGAAACGCCGCACCGGCAACGGCGACAGCGGATACCAGCGGAAGAGAGTGGCCGGCAGATGGCCAAGGAGAGGATTGCGGTCGAGAGCGACATTGCCGCTGCAAGCCATCGACGAACGAGCAAACACCCTTCCATGATGTCGCCAACATTTGCTGCGGTTCCGATCGGACTGAAAAGCGCTCCGCCCGTCTGCGTATCGATTCGGAGTCGGCTCGGGAGTGAATATGGCTCGTGGGGCCCGTGTGGCTCGAGATAGGCTCCTCTCAGTTTCCGCTCCAAGGTCGTGAAGATCCGATTGCATGGAGCCATCGTCCCCGAGACCCTCCGGTGTCTGCCGATAAGCACAGCTCGGTTGTCGGGCAGTTATTCTCGAGATGGGCTGGTGCCTGCCATTTTATATACCGAGAGAGAGGGATCGTCACGATGGATCATGGTCCAAGTCCACTGGTGAGGAACCAATATTGTATTTGCAAAGTGCATCCCATATGATGATGAAAGAGCAGAGATGCTCTTGAAATGCAGCGGGGGGGGGGACGACGGTAGTGGATGTGGGGGAGGCTTACAGATGAAGAACGCAATCATGGAAAGAAGTGCCGATGCCAGGTCGGAGAATAGTCATGAACGCAGAGAGGCGGTACAGAAGCGAGCCAATGAATCAACGAGTCGATAAGTCAATGAAGGTACATTGAAGCAGGCAGCATACACGAAGCAGTGCATTGCAGTGCAGTGAGGTGCCTAGCCATTGTTCAGAATGCCAGAGAATGGGTGGAAAGGATGGGAATGCAGGAAATGAACGGGATGCGAATGAATTGGTGAAGATCTTGAGCTGCCATGCAAGTATGAATGATTGAACGAATGAATGAACGAAGGGCAGTAGAGTCGTCCGCAGCGCAGCCGAAATAGAGGCCCATGGGGGGTGGGGAGGGCGCTGTGCTCTCGAAGTATGGATAGGGGAGGGAGCAATGGGATCCGAGGATGTCTCCCGAGACCAGCTCTGGCGCGACGATGCAAGTACCGTCTACATGATAGAGCACTTGGCCGACTGGCGGCAGCAGTCCGCCGAGCTGGTGACAAGGCAGTTCTCAAAGGCAATTGCCTGGCTGTCGGTGTAGCTGATGCTGGGATCGTTGAGAATGTTGGCGATGGCGGCCATGTCGGCGGCGGTGATGACACCTGGGTCCTTGGAGACTCCCGAGCAAGGGTTGGCAGCGGCCGTGGGCAGGGCAGCAGCGGCAGCAGCAGCACTGGAGGTCGGAGCGATTGCAGCTGCAACGGCGGCGGCGGTTGTGGGGGCAGCAGCTTGAGTAGTGGCAGGAGCAGGAGCCTGGGAGGTGGCGACGGAGGCCTGGGTGGTGGTGGATTGGATAACAACGGGGCTCTGGACCGCCGAGGACGGAGCAGCAGCAGCAGAAGTAGGAGCAGCAGCAGAAGTAGGAGCAGCAGCAGAAGTAGGAGCAGCAATAGCAGCGATGCTTTGGATAAGGCCTGGATCGCGCTTGCGGAGACCCGAGCAATCTGGATCACATAAAATCGAATAGAGATGAGCTTGGACTCAAACAAAGTGGCGCTGAGACGCACTGGAGATGTCCACTCAATGAATTGCCCAAATGCACCACGATCCGATCTGATCCGATCTGATCCGATCTGATCACCATCTCATGGGGGCCGCGCCCTGCCAGCGAGGACAAGCTATCATGGAGCACTTACCACCGCGCTTGCCGAGGGCACATTCAAGGAAGCTGTCGACTCGCTTGCGCAAGCGAATGGCACGCTCGACCTCGTCGTCGTAGAGATCCTCGGCAGATCGGGCCAGGAGAGGCTCGTTGAAGGAGCGGGGGTTGTGGAAGACGTTGGCGCTGTCGCCAGAGCTCAGCGAGGCTGCCGAGTCCTCGACAACGTCGGAACGGAGGGGGAGAGCAACGCAGCTCGCTGGAGCCTGGGCAATAACCAGGAGCGGGAGCAGGCCAAGGGACTTTTTGATGCTGGGAGATGAGTTGGTAGAAGACATGGTGAATAGTGTTGAGGAGCGGGAGGCTGAGGGCTTGGGAACAAAGTAGCTGTGGCTGTTGATCAGAAGAGAAGGGAGGGGGTGAAGGATGCGGTTGCAAGGATGCGGTTGCAAGGACGGAGAGAGGGAGGCGGCGAGTTTTATAGATCGGGAGAGAGAGAGAGCAAGGATGGACTAGCAGCAGCGGAGGTGGGTCAGGAAGGAAAGATACGGCCGATGGGGGACAGAAGAAAGAAACATGTGCGCCATGACTGCAAGCGAGTGCATCGGTTGAGCAACAGCCGCGAGTACATCCATAAAAGTCCCCCACCACACCAGTTGCCAGCGGCGGCAGGAGCAAGGGCCAGGCAGGAGCAAGGCCCGGCAGGGGAAGGGGAAAGCGCAAAGCCGAGCGGCAAGCCAGACCCTTGTCGCACAAACCCCTTGCGTCTTGGCCGTCTGCGGCATGCCTCCCGCCGTCGTCCATCCGCCCTGCGTCGCAGCCCGTGCCGCAGCCCAACACCGCCGATGCATGTGCCCGGCGCAACAGGAAACGGCCAGAGGCCGGATGAGCCGCTGGCACCCTGCCTCCCATCTCCCAGCCCCCCCCTCAGAAGGTTTGTCCATAACTCGTCCGCAACTCGTGCTTCGTGGCCTGGCTGGTTCCAAGCTCGAGTCTGGGTCGCCCTGTCCTGCATCCCGGAGAGATGACCGGTCGTACCCGAGCCGCATCGCATCGTGTCCGCACCGCCTTGAACCCTGAACGCTGGCCCGTGGCCGGAAAAAAAAGCGATCGTCTCGGGTCTGGTGGGAGGGAGAGGAAAGGGAAGGCCGGTCGATGGTGACCCGCGCCGATGTTTCCCGGGCTGCGACCTCCGGTCCATGACAGCTGCCACGTCGCCCCCACAATTGCAGAAGGCATATCGATCGACTGGCGTCTGTGAGTTCAGGTTCAGGTGGTGGCAGTCCTCCCGCGTAGACAATAGTACGCCCACCAATGCCCTCGACCAAAGTGCCAAAGAAGCGATACCGGCTCCTCAATGGCGCCGACCAGTGCATCCACCAGGGTACCTCACAGCGGGCCAGGGAGTGCCACATATACGCAGTCAAGTGCCAGCCCTTGGTGCTTCTTGGCCATTGTTATGCGATGGCCTTGTTCTGCTCCGTTCTGAAATCCCAGTCTATTACGCTTCCTGCTCCTGCTCCTCGTCAACATCCATGTTGGATTCGGGCACAACGCCGCCCCGCAGCAGCCGCTCCAGTCGGTTGATCTCGTCCAAGGTCGAGGCGTTTTTGATGGACTCGCGGATCTTTTGGGCCTCCTCGGGAGTGGGGCCCTGGTAGGCCTTGAGGTCCTTCTTCTCAAGCTGCCCAGGCTCAAAGGTCGACTTTGTGGATATGCTGTTCAGGAGCCGGGATCCGTCCGCGCCGCCAAAGACACGACGGGCCTCGGCGCGTTCCTGTGTGGATGGGATGGGATGCGATGGGATGGGACGGGATGGGCAGCAGCAGTAGGATACCGAGTCAGTCAAGGGCTTGATGATTACGAGTGGCTGCTGCCCTGTTTGCAGCTCGCCGGGCGATACTTGCCACATCCTTGATACGCTGAAAGTCCAGGATTCGCAGAGCCTTGCACTTGTGGATCAAATAGAGGCGATAGTACTTTTTCAGAGCGACGGGGTTGTCGATCAAAGAGAGTGTCTCGAGATGGGCAAAGTCCGCCAGGGGATCGAGATCGCCGAGCTCCTGGAGCTGGTTGTTGGTCAGGATGAGGGTATGGACGTTGGGCAAGTTCTTGGGAACGTCCAAGTCGATGCGCGAGATGCGGTTGTTGGACAGAAACAGGCTCTTTAGGCGGGTCATGTACGGGATGTTTTCGATTTTTCGGAGGTCGTTGTCGGAGAGATCGATCGTATCGTTCTGGTCCTGCAAGTCGGCGAGAGGGGAGTCGAGGAGTCAGCTGAGCAGCCACATCAAGCCTGGCATTCTCACGCAGTTGACATTGTGCCATGGCGCCTCGTTGAGAGAGCGAGGGCATCTCGTGGAGTCTGTGTTTCAGAGGGTGGTTTCAGGGTGGGTCGTTTCGGAGGTCGTGTTGGATGTGCGGTTCGATCTCCATGTCGGCTTGGCGGCCAGGCGAAAGGGAGCATGTGGCGATCCTTGAACAGAGAGGCTGGATGTGGCGCTTTCGACTGCTCTGCTGTCGCTGGTGTGGGCAAGACGTGGTCGACGATCGAACGGGATCATCTCCGCGTGGCGAACGGTCGAATCGGCGACCAAGACTCGATGTCGGTCCAATGACGAACGCGAGACGGCCGCGACAGCAACGAGCGCAGCCTACCTTGGTGATGGACAGATTCTCGATTTTGGAAATCTTGTAAGCTCGCAGGTCCAGCTCCCGGTCCTTGACGGCGTTGAGGAAGGACGATGCGGCCGAGAGCAGGTCGTAGTTGAGTTTATTTGACATGGCGGGCGATCGGAGAGAGGGACGGTGACGCAGGAGGAAGAGGAGGGAGGATGTCGATGCGGTGAGCCCGAGCGTGTGCGTGGGTGTTGACGGCCGCAGCGGGGTCGAGGCCAGGCCGATCAGGGACAAGACTGGGGCCGATCTGGTCTTGGGCAACGATGATCAAAAACAGAGACAAGCGGGAGCGACGCTTTCGAGATCTCGCGGAAGGCGGCTGGATCCATCCGGGAACGGCCGGCTCGGTCCGGCTCGGTCCGGCTCGAGCCAGCGTGTGGCGGTGCATGAGGTGCCTGTGCTGCGCTCAGGGGCGGTGTGCGCCCTGCGGCGATTGGCCTGCCGCGGGAGCGGACATGCGACACAGTCACACCGAGACAGCAGCGCGCCTGTGCCTGGCAAGGAGCGGACGAATGGGGCCCAGTGGCGAGACAGCACAGGCGGGATACAGCGACAGTCGCTTGTGCTGGCGCTGCCCTGTGTGCTGTCGCGTGTGTTGTCGCGTGTGGTCGTGTTGCTGCTGCTGCGTGTGCCTGCCCGACAGCGCTTGTGCGCTGTTGCAGCTGTCCCTGTTTGCGCGGGACTGGCCTTGCGAGAGCGCGTCGGCTGTATGCACACGCAGCCTTTTCTAGCGATGTGTGCGACGGTTCGAGACGCGCTGCAGCGAGCAAGCAAGGGCGACGGATGGCGCTGCAGCGATAGCAAATGCAACAGCCCAAACAACCCCAAAACAGCAAACAACAGCAAACAACCCCAAACAGCAACAGTAACAGTGCACCCCCCGCCAAGGCCTTGTCCTCCCGTTGTTCTCCCACTGTTCTCCCCGCTGGTCTGCCGCGCGCCACAAGGGCTTGTCCTCCCCCCCGCTCGTGGCCTTTGCTCCTCGCCGTCCTTTTTTTGCCTCGTCCTGTCCGGCCTGCTCGCCGTTCTTCTGCTTCATCGGCTGCGTCGACCCAGCATCTCCATCTTCGCCTCGTCTCTCCCAAGCACCCTCCAGCATGGCCCAGAAAACCTTCATCCGACGAAACTGGTCGTCGTCGGCGACGGTGCCTGCGGCAAGACCTCGCTCCTCATTCGTCTTCTCCAACAAGGAGTTTCCTCAGGACCACATCCCCACCGTCTTTGACAACTACGTCGCCGACATCATCGTCAACGGCCACACTGTAGAGCTGGCTCTCTGGGATACGGCGGACAAGAGGACTATGACCGCCTGCGACCCTCTCCTATCCCGATTCCCATGTCATTTTCATCTGCTTCTCGGTCGACTCGCCCGACTCGCTGGAAAACGTCGAGCTGCAAGTAAGGATCTTATGTCCCGCCTGTCCCCTATCGCTCCCTCCTCGTCGTCTGCCCTGCCATCCCAGGCGTTTTTCTGCCCGGCTTGGCCTGCTCTTGGCCAGGGATAGCCTCCAGCCGCCCGATCCCTTGAGCCGGCGATGGCGCTCCAGCCGCCATCTGTCTGGAGAAAGGGGGAGGGTGGATTGTGATTGCTGAGCTCATTGCCGAACAGCGTGCCATGGGGATCTGTGCTTGCTGGCTGGCTTGCGCCGCCTCCCCCCCCCTGTCGCCCAGGCATCTCGGCGGATTGCGACATCGAGTCCAATCCCATGGATGAGTGCCCATATGCTCGCTGGCGGCTTTCTCCATGACAAGCATTGGGCCATTGCATGCTTGTCATGGCATGGCGAGCCCAGGGGGCTTTTCCAGCTCTTGTTACGGCCTTCGTCTTGCCTCTATTTGTTTGTTGACATGTACCTGAGCTGCTGCGTCTGGCTCCTGGACGTCACGACAAC